>NW_012119598.1:9221775-9246479 GCF_000951035.1 Colobus angolensis palliatus | reverse complement strand
AAAACACCAAAAGCAATGGCAACAAAAGCCAAAATTGACAAATGGGATCTAATTAAACTAAAGAGCTTCTGCACAGCAAAAGAAACTACCGTCAGAGTGAACAGGCCACTTACAGAATGAGAGAAAATTTTGCAATCTATCCATCTGACAAAGGGCTAATATCCAGAATCTACAAGGAACTTAAACACATTTACAATAAAAAATCAAACAACTCTGTCAAAAAGTTGTCAAAGCATATGAACAGACATTTCTCAAAAGAAGACATTTATGCAGCCAACAAACATATGAAAAAAGCTCATCATCACTGGTCATTAGAAACATGCAAATCAAAACAATAGTGAGATAACATCTCACGCCATTTAGAATGGTGATCATAAAAAGTCAGGAAACCACAGATGCTAGAGAGGATGTGGAGGAATAGGAATGCTTTTACACTGATGGTGAGAATGTAAATTAGTTCAACCATTGCGGAAGACAGTGTGGCAATTCCTCAGTGATCTAGAATCAGAAATACCATTTGACCCAGCAATCCCATTACTGGGTATATACCCAAAGGATTATAAATCATGCTACTATAAAGACAGATGCACATGCACATGTATGTTTATTGCAGCACTATTCACAATAGCAAAGACTTGGAACCAACCCAAATGCACATCAGTGATAGACCAAATAAAGAAAATGTGGCATATACACCATGGAATGCTATGCAGCCATTAAAAAAAAATAAGTTCATGTCCTTTTCATGGACATGGATTAAGCTGGAAACCATCATTCTCAGTAAACTGACACAGAAACAGAAAACCCAATACCACATGTTCTCCCTCATAAGTGGGAGATGAACAATGAGAACACATGGACACAGGGAGGGGAACATCACACACCAGGGCCTGTCAGGCGGTGGGGTGCTAGGGGAGGGATAGCATTAGGAGAAAAACCTAGTGTAGATGACGGGTTGATGGGTGCAGGAAACCATCATGGCACGTGTATACTTATGTAACAAACCTGCACCTTCTGCACATGTAGCCCAGAACTTAAAGTATAATAATAATTTTTAAAAAATCAATGTACTGTTAGGGCTGGCATACCCTTCTAGAGGTTGCAGGGAAGAAGCTGTTTCTTGCCTTTGCAGATTTTGGAGACTGCCGCATTCCTGGGCTGGTGACCACCTTCCTCCATCTTCAATGGTGATCCTCAGCCTTTCTGCAGCAGCGACCAGTTTCGTAGAAGACATTTTTTTTTTTTTCATGAACGAAGGCAGGGTGGGGATGGTTTGGGGATGATTCAAGTGCATTACATTTATTGTGGACTTTATGTCTATTATTATTACATTGTAAGATATAATGAAATCACTATACAACTCATCATAATGTAGAATCAGTGGGAGACCTGAGCTTATTTTCCTGCAACTAGACAGTCCCATCTGTGGGTGATGAGAGACAGTGCCAGCTCATCAGGCATTAGATTCTCCTAAAAAGCACACAGTCTAGATCCCTCACATCCACAGTTCACAATAGGCTTCATGCTCCTATAAGCATCTACTGCCATTACTGATCTGACAGGCGGCAGAGCTCAGACAATAATGAGTGATGGGGAGCTGCTGTAAATACAGACGAAGCTTTGTTCACTCACCCACTGCTCACACCCACTGTGTGGTGCAGTTCCTAACAGGCTACGCAGCAGTACTGGAGACTGGGGAGCCCTGATCCTTGAAGGACAGGTTGAGGCCTTCTCAGGTCACTTCACTCTGACCTGCTCTACCTCCCCTTTCACTGTTAAGAACTCTGTGATCACGTCTGATCGGCTGATTAGCAACCTTAATTCCATATAGGACCTTATTTCCTCTTTACCATGTGATGTAACAGTTGCAGATTCCAGGGACTAGGATATGGACTTTTTAGGGTGAGGGGAGCAAGTATTATCCCTACTGCTTCCTTAATCTAAACTACAGATTTACTATAAATTCCCCTATTCCTGAAACTATATGCAACCAGGAAGGAGAGGGATGCAGGCTGCATCTTGATGCAGCATCTGCATCTTATAGTGCACTAAGGGGAGGAAGAGGAGTCGGCGGCACAGGCAGAGTCTGCTATCTAGCCCTTCTGGGCATCACAGCACAGTACTGAGTTCCTAGAAGCTCTAGCACTCAAATTAAAATGTGGCTGCCCAGGTTGTTATAACTTAGCCAAAGTAGGAGGGTAGAGCATGCAGTAAGTAGTCTCTTGGTATCCATTTGGGATGAGTTTCAGGACCTCCTGCAGATACCAAGATCTGTAAGTGCTCAAGTCCCTGATAAAAAACGGTGTAGAATTTTCATACAACCTACACATATCCTCCCATATATTTAAATCATCTCCAGATTACTTTACAATACCGAATACAATGTGAACGCTGCATAAATAGTTATATTGTATTGTTTAGGGAGTCATGACAAGATAAAAAAGTCTGTACAGGCTCAGTACAGACAAAACCATCCTTTTTTTCTTCCAAATATTTTCCATCCACAGTTGGTTGAATTCACAATGTGATGGAACCTAAAGATATGAAGGGTCAACTGTATTTGAGAATTTGTTTGTTTGATTTATTACTTTTAAGTATTTATGCATAGAGTATATGGATGACCATTGGTACACTCCTGCCTTGGGTCTTCAAAATACCAGCGGCCAGTCTGTCTCAGATATCCTCATATTGATATTTTAATTCAAATTAAATTTGCACATCTATAAAACAAGTTAACATCTCCCCAGAAAACAGGTTGCTGCCAAATACCAGGATGTATTTAATTTATTTCGTCTTAATTTGAATTTTTCTCTGAGACTACCAGCATTTGTTAAATTCAGAATTTGAAGGACTTGGATGATCGTAACTTCATTTTCTTATTATTTATCTGTTTGTCTGTCTAAATAAGGGTTCTGAGTTAGCTTATTTATAATGGAAAGCCAGGAGAAACTATGAGAACTCTGGGGACACATGATGAGCTGAGCATAAAGGTTCTCAGCAGAGAATCTAAGAGGAGGAAAAATAAGTAGGGTCACTACAAGTAATGATAGCAGATTTTGATCATGTTTCACTGGTAGAATCATGACATAAAATCTGGAGAATCCAGGAATTTTACGTAGGTGTTCATACTGATTCATTCAGTGAACAAAAATTTAACTTGGCAAAAAGTATTTGCAGAAATGCAAATTCAAGGTCTTATTATAATAAAATATGAATCTGAAATCTCATGGGACATGCTAGGACATAATGACCAACAGCAAGTCTAATCATCCCTGATCATATGGACTAACACCATCTCTGATAAATGGGCATTAATCTCTAATTGAAAATCAATCTTATTTTTAATATATTTTCTCACTGTTACTACATATCTAGCTATTTGTATTATTGAAAACAAAACAAAACACAAAAAACTTCCAAGTTGTTTTCTTACGTCCAACCTCTTTTTGGAGAGGAACTCCGGAAAAAATTAACATATTTCTAATTTCTTATTGATTATGACTTCCACTGATTATGGATAACAATTACATAAAGTTGACAAGGTTCATTCCTATTAGTTTGAGCCATAAAAAATCAATTAGTCTTTGTTTTATATAACTATTTTATAAACATACTATTGGATTGTTCTTTCTTGAAAGATTGTTTGATTATATCCTCTGCCAAAGAATGGGGGGAAATTAATTACCTTCAAAAAATTACCGAATCTTAAGAAGTATTTTACAAAATGCCATTCTTTACTTAATAAAGGGCCAGCTCATATTTCATTAGCTTCCATTGATCTGACAGAGCTGTGGTGTTTGTAATTGTGTCTATAAAGTCATCAGTCTTCTAGAACCATCTTTAGCTGAGCAAGCCCCAAAGCATGGTCCATTCTGCTCCGATCTGATCAGCATCTTTATAGCATATCAGCCTTGGGGTTCAATTTTGTTTTGGATGCTTTTATAAATGAGCACAATCACTGGTGAATCTGTTCTTCCAGATTGCAAAGAGAAAAATTGAGAGAGGAACTTTAGTAGATTACTGTGTCATTGAGAATAAAGTACAAGCACAAATGCACCTAAAGTAGTCTCAGCGACGATTTTGTCGGGTGTACATTTTCAGTTTTATTTCAGTAAAATTAGATGATTGTCTTAGTTATTATTGTGTTTGAAGTTATGTGCTAACCCCAGGCTAGGGGTATGATCAATGCACTATCTAAAAAAATCAATTTGTTCCAAAGTACTGTGTTTTCCTTAAAAGGAAGGAAAGGTAAAAGAAAAGAGAAGTAGAAATAGAGGAAAAGCGTAAGAATTATTTCAGGACTTTCTTCATTTAGACAGGTGTATGATGCATTTAATACTTTTTACTAGCTAGATTCAACAGTATAGTTGTTCTTAGGAACCAAGACATCTGCATAAATAGCAGAAACTAAGAGGAAATTTTAATCATTTTAATGGCTTTTGTACTTATAAAATTTTCTCAGAAAAGAGCTCATAATATTATTACCTTAATGAGTGTTTTAAGTCAGTAGAACAATTACAATATAACATTCAGGTAAAAGTTTTTTTATATATTTTTGCTGTAGCCAATGTAGATCAAATAAAACATTGTTTTATTTAATATTTTAATAGACGAAATAACATTTCCAAAGGTCAGGATATCAAACCTTCAAGAGCTTATTTGTAATTTATGAAGCCTCAGAAAGACTATGAGGTTGTTAAAGAAATTCCAGTGCCCAGCCAGACATAATTTTCCCCTCTTATGCTAGAAATGTAGAGGAGTAATATCAGCATCAAAAATCCATGTCAATCCTGTCCTATTTCTGGAAACCTACATCCAGTTATTGTAAACTATAACTATATCCTAGAGATTTTACTCTGCATTGCAGGAGTGAACACTGACATGAATGAGCCTCAGAGAACATTTCGTTTGCCTGGTTTTTATCTACCCATTCTGTGCAGGGCAGCATATCCTATAGCATCTTCTAAAAACATTCACAAGACAGAACTGAAAAGTGAAACACACCACACGATCCACCAATCACACTCTGGTATTTATCAAAATGAGTCGGAAACCTACACCCACACAAAACCTTCGCATGGACACGTATAGCAGCTTCATTTATAATTGCCGTAACTTGGAAGCAACCAAGATGTCCTCCAGTAGATGGCTGGATAAATAAACAGCGGTACAACCAGACAATGAAATATTACTCAGTGCCAAAAAAGATGTGAGCCATCAGACTATGAAAATACATGAAGGACACAAATGCTTATTACTAAGTAAAAGAAGCTGCTCTAAAATGCTACCTACTGTATGATTCCAACTGTATGACATTTTGGAGACGACAAAACTATGGAGAGAATAAAAAGATCAATGGTTGTCAGAGGTTGGGGGAAAGAGAGAGAGTTGAGTAGGCAGAGTACAGAGGATTTTTAGGGCAGTGAAACTACTCTATATGATACTATAATAGTGGACACATGACAATATACATTTGTCAAAAAACAGAGAATGTACAATACCCAGAGAAAACCCTAATGTAAACTGTGTGCTTTGAGAGATAATGATGTGCCAAAGCAGTTTCCCTAATTGTAACAAATTCTCACTATGGCTAGGGATGATGATAACGGAGGAGACTGTGCACGGCGGGGGTAGGGGGTAGGTGGTGGGACATCTCTGTATTTTCTATTTCACTTTTGCTGTGAACCTCAAACTGCTAAAAAATAAAGTATTTTTTTTAATGTGAAATAAATCCCTGAGACCACTTCAGGTGCATTTCTTCTCATAAGATTCTCTATCACACAGTAATCTACTAAAGTTTCTTTCTTGACTTTCACCCCCTATCACAACATCTTTAGAGTTGACTGCATGTCTAACCATTTTGGCTGCATTCACCTTTATAGTCACATAGGTTCACTTCTACACTAATCAGCAGTAGAGCCACAAATACCAGATTGACAGCCAAGATTTCTTGTTCCCTGGGCCCACGACTCATTATCTTGTCATTTTTATGTCAAACAAATTAGAAAATAACTTTATAGAAGTTATGAATGATTTAAACTATTTTTAATCTCTTTTTTTCTAAATAAAACTACTTCTGGTATTTCTCTAAAAATATAATGTACCACATCTCCCCACCCGCACCCCATGGTTTTTTCCTCCTTTTTGGTAAATTTCAATTTCATGAAACTAAGTGTAGTTAAATGTAATTAACATGAAAAAATATTGATTTTAAAAGTGGCTGCCATTTCAGCCACAGTACACTATACTCAGAAGTGTGTGGAGAGCTTCAGCGTTTAGTAAAACTGAACACATTTTGGGTTAGCTACAAAGGGAAAAGGTAAGGGATGAAATAGGATTTCTGAGTGTTGGCTTTATGCATGAGTCAAATGGAGATAAGGAACTTCATTGCCAGCATTTGATTGGGTCACAAAAAGACATATTTGAAGAAAGGAAGAATTGTAAAAAATTTACTGCCTAGCTAGTAGAGATCTTTCGACCAGACTTCTCACCCTTGGAGGAGGGGGAAAGGAGATGTTAAGCACCACAGTAGAAAGATATTAATAAATAAAACTAAGCTAAAAAGAGCAGTATCTGAGAGAGAAAAAAAATGGCAAAGAATGATAGACCCTCTAACAGCAGATTCAGCGCTAAGATACTTCAAGCCTACAGCAGCTGGCCCCCCGATGGAAAGAGATCGCAAAGTGCTTCCTGCCTGGGCTGGGCAGCTCAGGATTCAGGTACAGCTCAGCTCACTGTCACATCACAGACGGTGCTGAGGAAATAAGAAAAACACCATGTTTGTAAGGTTAAATAGACTCATAGAGAAAAATAAATTAGGAATATAGGCAATTATATGGAAACCAGAAATAGAAGTGTGAGTAGAAATACTGGTAAGAACTTTTAGATGCAGTAAGTATTCAAAAGTTCTTACCAATATTTGGCTGTTTGGTCTTTTGAAGAGATCTATGGTGAAAAAAAATTCCATATATGGGTATCTACCCAGAGGAAAATAAGTCATTATACAAAAAAGATACTTACACACACACATGTTTATAGCAGCACGATTTGCAATTGCAAAAATATGGAAGCAGCCCAAATGTTCATCAGTCAATAAGTGGATAAAGAAAATGCGATATATAATGGAATACTACTCAGCCATAAAAAGGAACAAAATAATGGCATTCACAGCAACCTGGATGGAGGTGGAGACTGTTATTCTGAGTGAAGGAACTCAGCAATGGAAAAGTAAACATCATATGTTCTCACTCACATGTGGGAGCTAAGCCATGAGGATGCAAAGGCATAAGAATGACACCTTGGACTTTGAGGACTTGGGGTAAGGGTATGGGCTGCACAATGGTTACAGGGTACACTGCTCGGATGATGGGTGCACCAAAATCTCAGAAATCACCACTAAAGAACTTATTCATGTAACCAAACACTACCTGTTTCCCAAAAACCTATGGAAATAAAAAAGAATAAATTTTTAAAAATTCTATACATGAGGATTAAATAGGAGAAAATAAATAGCTCCCAGTCTCTGTGCTCTGTGCTCAGATTTGGAAAGCAGGTACAAGTTAAAGCCAATGGGGTGTTGCTGTTTGAAGCAAGGAAAGTGCGAACGTTTTTTTTAATTAAATAAATATTTATTCTATAATAGTATGTAATAGTATGAACGAGGAACTATATTGTTAATCTCATTTGACAGAACTACTTTGTAACATAGATATTATTTTTTAAATTTTATTTTATTGTGGTAAGAACACTTAATATAAGATCCACCCTCTTAAGTCCTTACGTGTACAATGCAGTGTTAATTACAGGTACAATGCTGTACAGAAGATCTACAGAATGTATTCATCTTATTTAAATGAAACTGTATGCAGTTCATTAGAAACACACCATTTCCTCACTCCCCAGCCCCTCACAACCACATTCCCCTCTTTGATTCCAGGAATTTGACTATTTTAGACACTTCCTATAAGTAAAATCACGCAATATTTGTCTTTTCATGACTGATGTATTTTCCTTAACATAAGAGGATGAACCTCAAGATTCATCCATGTTGTCACATATTACAAAATTTCCTTCCTTTTTAGGCTGAATAATATTCCTTTGTGTGTATATACCGTATCTTCTTTACCCCATTCATGGGTCAATGAGCATTTAAGTTGTTTCTACATCTTGAATATTGTGAATAGCGCTACATTGAACATAGGTTTGCAGATTATGTCTTGATGCTGATTACATTTTTGTTTTTTGGATAAATACCCAGAGTAAGAGTACTGGATCATATAGTAATTCTACTTTTAATGTTTTGAGAACTCTACATACTGTTTTCCATAGCAACTGCACCATTTTGCATTTCCATTAATATTGTGCAAGGGTTCCAATTTATTCACATCCTCACCAACGCTAGTCATGTTTCCTGTTTTTTCAATAATAGCCAACCTGACAGGTGTGAAGTGGTATCTCACTTTGGTTTTGGTTTGCATTTCCCTGATGATTAGTGATGTTGAGCATTTTTTCATATATCAGTTGGCAACTTGTATGTCTTCTTTGGACAAATGGCTACTCAGGTCTTTAGCCCGTCAACAGAGTGATAAGGCAACCTATGGAACGAAAAATATTTGCAAACATATATTTGACAAACATTAATTTCCAAGATATATAATGAACTCCTGTAACTCAAGAGCAAAAAGCTCAATAACCCAATTAAAAATGAGCAAGTTCCTTTTTAGAATTTAGGTCCAAAATGCTAATAGTTGCTTTCTTGAAATTTTATTGGTACAGTGGAATAATCAGAGTAAGATTAAAGTGCTCATCCTCACAGGACTGGATGGTATTTTCCTCACCAGCTGAAGTCTCCTCATTCACCTCCTCATCTCTAAGCAACGCCTTGGGATTTATTTCTTGAATTGATTCAGATGTGGGGTGTAAAAGTACATATCTATATGACATTTTTCTATATCATGAAATCTTAATTTATTAATAAACAGGAAAAGCTTTATATTTTGTATTATATGGACATACATTAAATACTAGAGAAAATAAATAATTTTACACATTTTAATTTTTCAGATTGCATATTGTCTTCAGAATGAGGACGATCACAATTCTGGTATTACTATTCCCACATCAATTCTATTTGCCTTATCAAATTGGGGTAGTCTAAAACTGAACAAATGACATGAATAAGTTATGCCTCATGTCTGACTGTTTAGTAGAAACACATGTTCTTTGTACTTGTTCAGTTATCTCTCTTGTTTGTCCATAATTTTAATAAGTGCACTCACTTTATTATCAAGATCAATGATGTGATATAATCCCCGGGAAATTGCAAGACTGCCCTCCCTGCAACGCAGTCCCCAGCAATGAAACTTCTAAGTGTTACATACCAAATATCATCACTTGTCTAAAAATGGAACACATCAGGTCAGGAAGTATGTCAACAAACGAGGATTTTAAATTAAAAATGTCCTTATTTTACCCTGTGCTACTCACTAAACCCTGGAACTTGGAAGGACTGACACTTTCATGAGTGGGCTATAATGCCAGCTCTGCTTGAAAATGTATTTTCCAAATGTTGAGGATTTTTGCCACCCATTTGTGAAGTTGGTAAAGGAACTGGCTCCTAAGAGAAAGGACTAGATTTGATATGAAGTATGTACAAAATAATAAATGGAGTCACTAAATAAGCATTCAAATAAGTTATAGACTCCTAGTCAAAATGATATTTTGATGAACATCGACAAATCTCATGTGTTTCAAACACATGCTAATGGTAGAGTGTGTGTGTATATATATGTCACCATAATATATATAGATTAAAAAAAAAACAGAAAGACATACACTAGCTCAAAAACCTCTCTGTGGACGGGAACTAGCAAGAAGCCCAGTGGAGAGCAAGACTGAAGGCACAGGCTGGCTGGGTTCCAGCAGAGAGAAAGGCACTGGGGCCAGGAGCTGGATTCCTACAGGGCATCAGAGGGCAGAATGGCTCACCTGAGACGGGAGAACAGAGCTCAAGGTACCCACCCACGAAAGGAAGCTAGAAAAACAACAGCTGCTGGTTGGGACTGGGATGTCTATAAGGCAGTGTGCCTGAGGAGGGGAGAGGACAGAGCCTCTGCCTCAGACCTAGCTGCTGAGTCATGCTACCTGCTGCTTGGTAACCACATCTGTGATGTCTCCATATGCCGCCCGGGAGGAGCAGCAGAGAAACATTCAAATGCCAAGTTCTGAATCTGGGTCCTGGAGGGCTGGAAAAAAGGCATGTCACCAGTCAGAACATCCCACTAGTTGGGAAGAATGAGAGGGAAGAGAAAAGGAGAGAGAGAGAGAAAAAAAAACCACAAATAACTTTCCATTCAAAATCAGTTTGCGAACCAAAATATCAAGGTACATAATGAAGAATTCTAATGCTAAGAAAGTCAAACAATTTAATCAATATAATCAAAAGACAAATTCACCCAGAAAAAATAATATTCGCAGTTGAAGAGACTTTAACATACTTAGGAGACTTAAAGAGACAAATGAATGATTAGCAGTCATTTAAAAGAAAAATAAACGATGGAATAAAAAATAGGGAGGAGAATGACAGAAAATAGGTATTTTAAAAATGAAAATATATTTCAGACAATTAAAGATTTCAAAATTATAGAATTAAAATGACAAAATTCTAGGCTGCATAGAGATACAGAATTTATGAGTTGAACAATGGTACAGTACTAAAGGATTTGCCCAGAATATGACTCAAATAGACAGAAATATTACATTTTTAGGAATTTTGTAGGTATATTAAATGATAATTTTCCAAAACAAAAGAGAGACATTAGTTGGAAGATCAGAATGCATTTAGTATGTTAAGAAAAATAAATAACTACAAATCAACTCCAAAAAACATTGCAGCGAAACTATAAAAAAAAGAGAAAAAGCAAAATCTTAAATACTATAAAAGAAAAGATAAACTACAAAGTAGTGAAAACCCAGCTTCCTATTAGTAATAATAGAGGCCAGAAGACAATGGAATAGTATCTTCAAAGCTAACAGAAAATAATTGTCAGCCTAGAATTTTATATCTAAACCTTATTCAAGAATGAATCCCAAATAAGTCATTTTAAACATAAATAGAGAACTACTACCCATAGTTCCTCAGTATTAAAAAATATTTCAAAGAAAGGTTAATCCAAAGTAAGAAATGGGAGTTAGGAAACAAAAGTGTTCCCAGCACTTGAACTTAGGAGTTTGAGTCCAGCAAAAAACCCTTTGATAGCAAGACCCGTCAAAGAAACTGGCAGAGAAAGAGAGAGAGGAGAGAAAGGAAAGAAAGAAAGAAAAGAAAGAAAGAAAGAAAGAGAGAGAGAGAGAGAAAGAAAGAAAGAAAGAAAGAAAGAAAGAAAGAAAGAAAGAAAGAAGGAAAGAAGGAGAAAGAAAGAAAGGAGGGAGGGAGGGAAGAAAGGAAGGAAGGATGGAAGGAAGGAAGGAAGGATGGAAGGAAGGAAGGATGGAAGGAAGGAAAGAAAGAAAGGAAAAGAAAAGAAAGAAAGAAGAGGGAGAGAAGAGAAAGAAGGAAGGAAGGAAGGAAGGAAGGAAGGAAAGAAAAGAAAGAAAGGAGGAAGGGAAGAGAAAGAAGCAAAGAAAGAAGAAAGAAGAGAGGGAGGGAGGAAGGAAGGAAGGAAGGGAGAGAGGGAGGGAGGGAGGAGGGAGGAGGCAGGGATGGAAGGGAAGGAAGGAAAAGAAAGAGAGTGAGAGAGAGAAATAAAGGAGAGAAAGAGAGAAAAGAAACAGGCTGGGTTTGATGACTCATGCCTATAATAATCCTAACACTTTGGAAAGCTGAGTAAGGAGGATTTCTAGAGGCTAGGAGTTTGAGACCAGCTTGGGTCTCAAACACAGTGAGACCCCCATCTCTAAAAAAAGAAAAAATTAGCTGAGTGTGATGGTGTGCACCTGTGGTCCCAGCTACTACGAAGGCTGAGGTGGGAGGATCACCTAAGCCCTGGAGGTTGAGGCTGCAGTAAGCAATGATTGTGCCACTACACTCCAGCCTGGGTGAGAGAGTGAGATCCAGTCTCAAACAAACAAACAACAAACAAAAAGAAAAACAGAAAGAAAGAAACAAATAAAGGTGTACAAATCTTAAAAACATATGCTAGTAAGAAGTATTTGTTTATTTATTCATTCATTCATTTATTATTTACTGATATTCTCTAAGAAGTGATCATAATATTTGCTTATGATTCTCAATTAAAAATAAAGTTGGGGACTGAGATCATCATGGTAGACGGGAGGCAGGACTAGATTGCCGCTCCGACTCAGATGGACAGAGCGGTTTGCAGAGACTTGCATTGTGAATTTTAGCTCCAGATCGACTGCAAGAACAAACCAGCAATCCCGAGAGGACCCACAGGCCCTCCGAAGGAAGTGGACTGCTCCTGCAGGACCCTGGAGACATCCCGGACACTGTGAGTGCCACAACTGTGGAAGTGGGAAAAGAAGAGCCTCCTCTCCCCACCACACAGCCCCGCTGGAGAAACTGAAGGTCTGTTTACCAGAGAAGTTTCCTACCTTAACTGGAGCTGACTCAATTTAGAGAGCCAAGCAAAATACAGGGGTAGAGGAAGGAGCAGAAAGACCCTGGGAGCTCAGCTGGGTCCCCAAGCAGGCCATTCCTGCCTGGCACTACAAGCATCCACCAGGAGGGCAGCTAGAGGAGCAGGGCAGAGGGGAAAGCATCAGAGGGAGAAGGAAATGTCCAGCTGAACTTTGTAACAGTTTGAATGGGGTGAGACGCCTCCTGGCCAGAACTCCAGGAGGGTGTGAATCTGGAGTTTGTGTGCAGACTCCACAGGCAGGAGAAGAACCAAACCCTCTCCTTTCACAGCTGGGAGGCAGGTAGCCTGGGGGGAGGCAGGTAGCCTGGGGGAAGTTCTCAAGTCCAGCTAGCCCACCGCCTGGAAACAAACTCAGGGCTGTTGGTGGGGGCACGGTGGGAGTGAGACCTGCCCTTTGGATTGTGTGGGAGCTCAGTGAGGCCTGTGACTGCCGGCTTTCCCCTACTTCCCTGACAACCTCCTAAGTACACAACTCCAGTGATCTGGGAATCTCACTCCCATCCCCACAGCAACTGCATCAAGACCCACCTAAGGAAAGCCTGAGCTCAGAAACGCCTAGCCCTGCCCCAACTTCATGGTCCTTCCCTATCTACCCTGGTAGCTGAAGACAAAGGTCATATAATCTTGGGAGTTCTAGGGCCCCACCCACCACCAGTTCCTCCCCATACTACCACAGCTGATGCTCTCTGGAAAGCGCTGCCTCCAAGCAGGAGGCCAACCAGCACAAAAATGGAGCATGAAACCACCAAAGCTAAGAACCCTCATGGAGTCCATCGCACCACCCTGTCATCTCCACCGGAACAGGCACTGATATCCATGGCCAAG
The DNA here is from genome assembly GCF_000951035.1 of Colobus angolensis palliatus. Lineage (NCBI taxonomy): Eukaryota > Metazoa > Chordata > Mammalia > Primates > Cercopithecidae > Colobus > Colobus angolensis. Next base: position 9,233,055 of record NW_012119598.1, on the reverse strand, counting down.
AGACCCATAGATGGTTCACATCACAGGTCTCTGTGCAGACAACTCCCAGTACCCGCCTGGAAATGTGTAGACTTGCTGGGTGGCTAGACCCAGAAGAGAGACAACAATAATCGCTGCAGTTTGGCTCATAGTAAGCCACATCTATAGGAAAAGGGGGAGAGTAGTACATGAAGGGAATATCCCATGGGGCAAAAGAATCTGAACACCAACATTCAGCCCTAGACTTTCCCTCTGATGGAGCCTGCCTGAATAAGAAGGAACCAGAAAACCAACTCTGATAATATGACTAAACAAGTCTTTTTAACACCACCCAAAAAATCACACTAGTTCACCAGCAATTGATCCAAACCAAGAAGAAATCTTCGATTTACCTGAAAAAGAATTCAGAAGATTAGTTACTAAGCTAATCAGGTAGGCACCAGAGAAAGGTAAAGCCCAATGCAAGGAAATAAAAAAAAAAAAAAAACAGTATAAGAAGTGAAGGGAGAAATATTCATGGAAATAGAGAGCTTAAAGAAAAAACAATCAAAAATTCAGGAAACATTGGACCCAAATAGAGAAATACAAAATGCTCTGGAAAGCCTCAGCAATAGACTTGAACAAGTAGAAGAAAGAAAGTCAGAGAATGAAGACAAGATCTTTGAATTAACCCAGTGCAACAAAGACAAAGAAAAAAGATAAGAATATATGAACAAAGCCTCCAAGAAGTCTGGGATAATGCTAAACAATCAAACTTAAGAATAATCAGTGTTCCTGAGGAAGAAGACAATTTTAAAAGCTTGGAAAACATACTTGGGAGAATATTTGAGGAAAATTTCCTTGGTCTTTCTACAGACGTAGACATACAAATACAAGAAGCACAGAGAACACCTGGAAAATTCATCACAAAAAGATTATCACCTATGCACATTGTCATCAGGTTATTCAAAGTTAAGATGAAGGAAAGAATCTTAAGAGCTGTGAGACAGAAGTACCAGCTAAACTATAAAGGAAAACCTACGAGATTAACAGTAGGTTTCTCAGCAGAAACCCTACAAGAAAGAAGGGATTGGGGACCATCTTCAGCCTCCTCAAACAATTATCAGCCAAGAATTTCGTATCCAGCAAAACTAAGCACCATATATGAAGGAAAGATACAGTCTTTTGCAGACAAACAAATGCTGAGAGAATTCAACAGTACCAAGCCACCACTACAAGAACTGCTAAAAGGAGCTCTAAATCTTGAAACAAATCCTGGAAAATTATCAGAACAGAACCTCTTTAAAGCTTAAATCACACGGGACCTACAAAACAAAAATGTAAGTTAAAAAGCAAAAACAAAAAACCAAAAAAAAAACAAAGTACACAAGCAACAAACAGCATGATGAACAGAAGGGTACCTCACATCTCAATACTAACATTGAATGTAAATTGCCTGAATGCTCCACTTAAAAGATACAGACCAGCAGAATGGATAAGAACCCACCAACCATCTGCTGCCTTCAGGAGACTCAAGTAACACTTAAGGACTTACATAAACTTAAAGTACAGGGGTTGAAAAAGGCATTTCATGCAAATGGACACCACAAGCAAGCAGGGGCAGGTATTTTTATATCAGACAAAACAAACTTTAAAGCAACAGCAGTTAAAAGAGACAAAGAGGGACATTATATTATGGTAAAAGGCCTTGTCCAACAGGAAAATATCACAACTCTAAACATATATGCACCTAACACTGGAGCTCCCAAATTTATAAAACAATTACTAATAGACCTAAGCAATGAGATAGACAGCAACACAATAATAGTGGGGGACCTCAATACTACTGACAGCTCTAGACAGGTCATCAGGACAGAAAGTCAACAAAGAAACAATGGATTTAAACTCTACCTTGGATCAAATGGACTTAACAGATATATACAGAACATTTCATCCAACAACTGCAGAATACACATTCTATTGAACAGTGCATGGAACTTTCTCCAAGATAGACCATATGATAGGCCATAAAACAAGCCTCAATAAACTTAAGAAAATTGAAATGATATCAAGCACTCTCTCAGACCACAGTGGAATAAAACTGGAAGTGAACTCCAAAAGGAACCTTCAAAACCATGCAAATACACCTAAGTTAAATTACCTGCTCCTGAATGAGCACTGGGTCAAAAACAAAATCAAGATGGAAATTCAAAAATTATTCTAACTGAACAACAATAATGACACAACCTATCAAAACCCCTGGGATACAGCGAAGGTGGTGCTAAGCAGAAAGTTCATAGCCCTAAATGCCTACATCGAAAAGACTGAAAGAGCACAAACTGACATTCTAAGGTCACACCTCATGGAACTAGAGAAACAAGAACAAACCAAACCCAGAGCAGAACTACATGAAATTGAAACAAACAAACAAACCAAAATATATATATATATATGATAAATGAACCAAAAAGTTGGTTCTTTGAAAAGATAAAACTGACAGACCATTAGCAAGACTAATCAAGGAGAGAGACAATCAAAATAACTTCATTAAGAAATGAAATAGGAGATATTACAACTGACACCACTGAAATACAAAAGATCATTCAAGGCTACTATGAACACCTTTATGCACATAAACTAGAAAACCTAGAAGAGATGGATAAATTTCTGGAAAAATACAACCCTTCTAGCATAAATTAGGAAGAACTGGATACCGTGAACAGACCAATAACAAGCAGCAAGATTGAAATGGTAATTTTAAAATTACCAACAACAACAAAAAAAGTCCAGGACCAGACGGATTCACAGCAGAACTCTACAAGACATTCAAAGAATTGGTACCAACTCTTTTGACACTATTCCACAAGATAGAGAAAGAAGGAACCCACCATAATTCATTCTATAAAGCCAGCATCACCCTAATACCAAAACCAGAAAAGGACATAACCAAAAAAAAAAAAAAAAAACTACAGACTGATATCTTTGATGAATATAGATGCTAAAATCTTTAACAAGATACTAGCTAACTGAATCCAACAACATATCAAAAAGATAATCCACCATGATCAAGTGGGTTTCATACCAGGTATACAGGGAGGATTTAACATATGCAAGTCAAAAAATGTGATACACCACATAAACAGAATTAAAAACAACAAAAATCACAAGATCATCTCAATAGATGCAGAAAAAACATTTGACAAAATCCAGCATCCCGTTATGATTAAAACTCTCAGCAAAAGTGGCATACAAGTGATATACCTCAATGTAATAAACGCCATCTTTGACAAACCCATGGCCAATTTTATACTGAATAGGGAAAAGTTGAAAGCATTCCCTCTGAGAACTGGAACAAGGCAAGGATGTCCACTCTTACCACTCCTCTTCAACATAGGACTAGAAGTCCTAGCCAGAGCAATCAGAAAAGAGAAAGAAACAAAAGGCATCCAGATTGGTAAAGAGGAAGTCAAATTGTCACTGTTTGCTGATGATACAGTTGTCTACCTTGAAAACCCTAAATACTCCTCCAGAAAGCTCCTAGAACTGATAAAAGGAATCAGCAAAGTTTCCAGATACAAGAATAATGTACACAAATCAGTAGTTCTACACACCAATAGCAACTGAGTGGAGAATCAAATCAATAAGTCAACTCCTTTTACAATAGCTGCAAAAAAAAAAAAAATACTTAGGAATATACTTAACAAAGGTGTCAAAAGACCTCTACAAGGAAAACTATGGAATCCTGCTGAAAGAAATCAGAGATGACACCAAAAAATGGAAACACATCCCATGCTCATCAATGGGTAGAATCAATATTGTTAAAACAACTATACTGCCAAAAGCAATCTACAAATTCAATGCAATCCCCATCAAAATTCCACCATCGTCCCTCACAGAATTAGAAAAAAAAAAATTCTGAAATTCATATGGAACCACAAAAGAGCCCGCAGAGCCAAAGCAAAACTAAACAGAAAGAACAAACCTGGAGGCATCACATTTTCTGATTTCAAACTATACTGTAAGGCCATAGTCACCAAAACAGCATGGTACTGGTATAAAAACTGACACATAAACAAATGAAACTGAATAGAAAACTCAGAAATAACTCAAATACTTACGGCCAACTGACCTTTGACAAAGCAAGCAAAAACATAAAGTGGGTAAAGTACGCCCTTTTCCACAGATGGTGGTGCGATAATTGGCTAGCCACATGTAGGAAAATGAAACTGGATCCTCACCTTTCACCTTATACAAAAATCAACTCAAGATGGATTAAGGATTTAAATCTAAGAACTGAAACTATAAAAATTCTGGAAGATAACATTGGAAAAATCCTTCTAGACATTGGCTTAGGCAAGGATTTCATGATCAAGAACGCAAAAGCAAATGCAATAAAAACAAGGATAGTTGGGACTTAATGAAACTAAAGAGATTTTGCAAGGCAAAAGAAACAGCAGAGTAAACACAGAATCCATAGAGTGGGAGAAAATCTTCACAATCTATACATCTGACAAGGGACTAATAACCAGAATCTACAACAAACTCAAATCACTGAGGAAAAAACAAACAATCACATCAAAAAGTGGGCTAAGGACGTGAATAGACAATTCTCAAGAGAAGATACACAAATGGTCAACAAACATATGAAAAAATGCTCAACATCACTAATTATCAGAGAAATGCAAATCAAAATCACAGTGCAATACCACCTTACTCCTGCAAGAATGACCATAATCAAAAAAATCAAAAAATGGTAGATGTTCGCATGGCTGTGGTGATCAGGGAACACTTCTCCGCTGCTAGTGGGAATGTAAACTAGCACAGCCACTGTAAAAACTGGAGATTCCTTAAAGAACTAAAAGTAGAACTACCACTTGATCCAGCAATCCCACTACTGGGTATCTACCCAGAGGAAAAGAAGTCATTATATGAAAAAGATAATGTGCATGCATGTTTATAGCAGCACAATTCACAATTGCAAAATCGTGGAACCAACCCAAATGCCCATCAATCAACGAGTGGATAAAGAAACTGTGGTGTGTGTGTGTGTGTGTGTGTGTACATATACACACATATATACATATACATATGTGTATCTATACACATATATAAATATATGATGGAATACTACTCAGCCATAAAAAGGAATGAATTAACAGCATTTGCAATGACGTGGATGAGACTGGAGACTATTACTCTAAGTGAAGTAACTCAGGAATGGGAAACCAAATATTGTATGTTCTCACTAATAAGTGGGAGCTAAGCCATAAGGGTGCAAGGCATAAAAATGATACAATGGACTCTGGGGACTTGGGGGGAAAAGTGGGAGGCGGAGGGGTAAAAGACCTACAAATATGGTGCAGTGTATACTGTTCGGGTGATGGATGCACCAAAATCTCACAAATCACCACTAAAGAACTTACTCATGTAATCAAATACCATCTGTACTCCAATAACTTATGGAAAAATATAAAAATAAAAATTTTAAATACACCATAGAACTAAACTTCCAAAAAATTAATAAATAAAATAAAGTTGGAAATAGCAATGTAAAATGGAAGTTGTTTATTAGATAGTGAAATTTTAAAAAAAGGCCAAGATTCTTTTTTGTGTTTGATAGGTGAGTGAATAATTTTGGAATTTTTGGAAGATTTTATAACTAGGTATGTGTACTAAAAATTAAAGGTAAATAATAAAATAAAAGTAAAATTTAATACAGATACAACAAATGTCTTTAAATTATTACAAGATGGGGGAAAAGAGAATACATAACCTTTATCAAACTAATGCAAGTCAGAAAAAGGAGGGAAAAAAGGAAGAAAAGGAAAAATGAATGATACAAATCCAAACATATCAGAATAAACATAAACAAAGTAAATCCATCTGTGATCAGATTATCAGATGGCATTAAATATTCAAACCCAATTTAAAACAGAATCAAAAAGACAAAAAATAAAAGAATAGAAAAAGTTATGCAGCAAATCCTAATTAAATCTAATTAACTATAACTATTAGCTAACTATATTTTCTAACTATATTATAAAATCATTGAAGTATTATTTGAAGTCAGAAAAATTAACAAACAAGTAATATTAAAGCAAAACAAGTAATATTACATTACGAGCAAAAACAAGTAATATTATATACTTTATGCATTTAACAACTCGACTTTTAAAAATATAAAAAATCTAAGAATTATTTTAAAAATCACAAAAACAAAATCACTGTTTGGATATTTTAATATATTTGTCTCAGAAACAGAGAAAAATTTATTAAAAATATAGAGATTTGCAGAACAAAATCATACACCTGATAATATATAATTTATCTGTGATAAAAATGTATAATTTATATTTAAATATTTTGAATTAATCATTAAATATGCGTTAATATCAAACCCATATGGAACATTTATAAAATATTTGAGCCACATAGTTGGTCATAAATTAAAACATATTTTTTTAAAAAAACCAATATCACACAGGTCATATTCTCAGAAAAAGAAACATAAAATGGAATTCAATAATAAATAAAGTTCCTCATATACTTCGAAATTTAAACAGGCATGTTTAAATAATTCATTAGTTTAAAAAGAAAATCACAATAAAAATTATAAAACACACTTGAAATAAATAAAACCAAACAACGAAAGTAACATGAAAATGACAAAAGTAACGTATTTAAAACCGTAGAATGCAGCAAAAGTAATACCTGGTACTAAATTATGGTCTCAAAAGTGCTCATTTAAAAACAAAAAGAAAAACCGAGGAAAAAGAGTAGTAAAATGTTTAGGTCAAAAGCTAAAAAAAGAGTAAGAGAAAATGGAAACCTTAGGAAAAAATGTAAATACAGTGTTAAGAGTTAAAATGAATCCAATAGATCACTAATAAGCAACAGATCACCCAGAAAACGCTTAGTTGCCTTATGTAAACTTGTTATCAAATCAGACAAGGCTAGTGCAAAAGAAGAAAGTTCACATCAATCTAACACATAAACAGAAATGCAAAAATACAAAATAAAATGTTAGGCCAACAACTTCAGCAGCAGCAGTATACAATATACAGTACTGTACACACATCTAGACACACACATAACATTTTGGTGTAAGAAAGTTGGTTTCAAAATCAGAGGGCTGAATCTGAGTCCTGGACGATTATCCACTAACTAGATAAGTATCCTTGAGCTTGGTGTTTATGGTGTCTGTTCTGTTCATGTAATTTTAATAGAAAGTATTGACATAGCTACACCCCAGATGTTTCTGAATTTACTCAAAATTATGAAAATCAAACATTTCTCTTCTTTTGAGAAAGGGTCTTGCTCTGTTGCCCAAGCTGGAGTGCAGTGGTGCTATCTTGGCTTACTGCAGCCTTGACCTCCCCGGGCTCAAGTGATCCTCCCACCTCAGCTTTCCGAGTAGCTGGGATTACAGGTGCACACCACCATGCCTGGCTAATTATTTTTTGCGGGGGGGGGGGCATTTTTTTTGTAGAGATGGGGTTTCACCATGTTGCCCAGACTGGTCTCAAACTCCTGTACTCAAACGATCGGCCTCCCAGAGTGTTGGGATTACAGGCGTGAGCCACCACGCCCTGCAAAAATCAAACTTTTAATGGAATATTTTAGTGGAGAAAACATCACCTTTGAAGCTATTCTTTTGTCCCAAAAAGTGTTAATGCTGTAGCATTTTTGTTGAGTAAAAGTAAAGATTAACTAAAATAATTTTAAAGTATAAACATATTCCAAGTTTGGCAACTGAATGCTGTTTTGATTTTGTTTTGTTAAAAACAATGTTTTTGTGGTGGTGGTTTCCTTCGTGTAAATTAAACATTAAAAAAAATTGCTCATCTTGACTTTACTTTTTTATTGATACATAATTTTGCATATTTGTGGGATACAAGTGATATTTTGATACATACACACAATGTGTAATGATCAAATGAGTGTAATTTATTATCCATCACCTCAAACATTAATCAATCATTGCTTTGTGTTTGGGAACATTCCAAATCCACTCTTCTAGCTATTTTGAAATATATAATAAATTATTGTTAACTACTATCACCCTACTGTGCTATCAAACACTAAAACTTATTCCTTCTACCAAACTGTGTTTTTGTACCCATTAGCCAACCTCTCTTCATTCTCCCTTCCTCCTACCCTTCTCAACCTCTGGTAACCATTATTCTACTCTCTACTTTCATGAGATTGACATTTTTAGCTCCCACATCTAAATGAGAACATGTGATAATTTATCTTGCTATTCTTGACTTATTTCACATAACAGAATATCCCCCAGTTCCATCTATGTTGCTGCAAATGATAGAATTTTTTTATGGCTGAATAATATTCCACTGTGTGATATATACACATTTGCTTATCCATTCATCTGCTGATGGACACTTAAGAAGGTTCTATATCTCAGCTATTGTGAACTGTGGTGCAATAAACATGGGAGTACAGAGCTCTCTTCAGTATACTGATTTCCTTTCTTTTGACACTGTACCAAGCAATGGGATTGCTGGATCATACAGTAGCTCTATTTTTAGATTTTTGAGAAACGACACTGTTTTCCATAGTGGCTGTACTAAGTCACAGTCCTAAAAACAGTGTAGTAACATACCCATTTCTCCAAATCCTCATCAAAAATGTTTTGTCTTTTTTATAATGACCATTTTAACTAGGATGAGATGATATCTCAATGTGGTTTTACTTTGTATTTTCCTGATAATTACTGATGTTGTGCATTTTACATATACCTGTTGGCATTTGAATGTGTTCTTTTGAAAAATGTCTATTCATAGTTTTGTCCATTTTTTAAAAAAATCTGATTGTGTTTTGGCTATTAAGTTGTTTGAGTTCCTTATTACATTCTAGTTATTAATCTCCTGTCAGATAGATAGTTTGTAAATATTTTCTCCCATTCTGTAGGTTGTCTCTCCACTCTGTTTATTGTTTCCTTTGTTGTATAAAGACTTTTTAGCTTGAGGCAATCCCATTTGTCAATTCTTGCTTTTGTTGCCTGTGCTTTTGAGGTCTCACCCAGAAAGTCTTTGCCCAGACCAATGTCCTGAAGCATTCCCCCAATGTTTTCTTCTAGTTTTTTTATAGCTTCGGGTTTTGCATTTAAATCTTTAATCCATTTTTATTTGATTTTTATATGGTGAGAGATAGGAGTCTAGTTTCATTCTTCTGCATATGGATATTTAGTTTTCCCAGAACCATCTATTGAAGGGATTGTCCTTTTCCCAATAAAATTTCATGGTGCCCTCGTCAAAAATAAGGTGGCTATCAATGTGTAGATTTATTGCTGGGTTCTCTATTCTGTTCCATTAATCTATGTGCCTGTTTTTATGCCAGCAGCATGCTGTTTTGGTTACTATAACTTTGTAGTATATTTTGAAGTCTGGTAGTGTGATCACTCTAACTTTGTTCTTTGTGCTCAGGATACTTTGGCTATTTGGGGTCTTTTGTGATTCCATACAAACTTTATGATTGTTTTTTCTATTTCTTTGAAGATTGTCTTTGATGTTTTGATGACGATTGCATTGAATCTGGAGATCATTTGGGGTAGTATGGACATTTTACACAATATTAATTCCTCCAATACATTAGTATAGGATATCTTTACTTTTTTTGTGTGTTTTCTTCAATTTCTTTCATCAGTATTTTATAGTTTAATTGCAGAGATCTTTCACTTCTTTGGTTAAATTTATTCCTGAGTATTTTAAGTTTTTTGTAGCTACTGTAAATAAGACTCTTTCTTACTTTCTTTTTCAGATTATTTGCTGTTGCTGCATAAGAATGCTACTGGTGTATAGAAATGCTGATTTTTGCATGTTGATTTTGTACCCTGAAATTTAACCAAATTTGTTTATCAGTTCTGACAGGATTTTGCTTAAGTCTTCAGGTTTTTCTAAATATTGGATTAGTCTTGACATTTCTGATTGTGAACTGCTTCTTGGTTCCCTCAGGGGTTAGAACCAAGCACAGCGTACAAATTCACAAACTCTACTCACTGCATCCAAATGTTACTTATGCAGGGATATACAGTGTCTGCTCTCACACGGTCTGAGTACTCCACCAAGGTCTTGATGCTGTAACTCATGAAGGCAATTAGGGTAGAGTCATTTTCAGGACAATCCAGCCCTCAAAATGAGACCATTTCCCTTATCTTATCATTGAAATCAATGCCATGATGCTGGAAGAGACCTTAAAGATTATAATCAACCCTCTCGGAAATTTGAAAGTCATAAATTTAGTGGCTGAGGTGCCAGAGAAAATTAGAATTAATGAACATGTCCATAAAAACAGATCAATTTCCAGCCAGCTGCCAGAAGTTGGCATGCTGGCACTGCGCCTGCAGCCCACCCCTGCAAAGTGTCCCTTCACCTGCCAGTGGAAAATCCAACACTTACAGTTACCAAAACAAATGTGTTGTAACTTGCCTTTTAAGGCAAATTTTTACAGGTATAATGTATTCTATTAAAATGTCACCACCTTAGAACACCTGGAGACTCTATAGAAAGTTGGCAATAGTTCTATAAGGAATCTAAGAGTTATAGTTCTGGGATTTCCCCCTATCTTCTCCTTTGGTCTATTTGCCATCCACCAAAAATGACCTTGTACTTTACATATTTATTTGTGTAAGACGATCAGACCATGTCTTACACACCTGAATACACATGGGGGTGGAGGGAAGGGAAGAATTTCTCCTTCAGAGCAAAAGATGGCATCCTCTCTTGCCATAAGACATGCTGAACTCAAATTTCTTCTAGGAACAACAGTAGTAATTAATGTGGATCTGATTGTCCCAACTAATGATGAAAGTCAGATTTGTTGCTATTATATAGAATTTGTTTAAGGATCAACATTATTTTATTACAGACCATAAGTAAAAGGTCAAGTACAATAAAATCTGTGTGGCTTACTCAAGATCACATAAGGAAAAAATCATATTCTTCTCTACACAGTTTGCTTTATCTTCAGTGTATTTCCAGTTTTTTTTCAATCTTCCTCACAAGGACTACTGACTGAATTAAACCCAAACATTAGAAAACAACACCATAATAATTGTTAATACTGAAACTGAAATATCCTAAGAGAAAAGAACCTTTGGGTTTTCAGTACTCTCTTATTGTTTTTGTGGTGGTGGAGGTGGTGATGATTTAAGTATTTTTAGTTGACTGGAGAGAAAGGAGAGATAAAAGGAAAAACATTTTTGGGTTTTTAAAAAAATTAATATTAATGTAATTATGGTAAAGACCAATTTTGAAAGAGGTTTCTAAGTAATTGAATATATATTATATATTATATATTTGTTAC
>NW_012119598.1:9212524-9221295 GCF_000951035.1 Colobus angolensis palliatus | reverse complement strand
GCCCGCCACCTCGCCTGGGGAATTTTTTGTATTTTTAGTAGAGACGGGGTTTCACCGTGTTAGCCAGGATGGTTTCGATCTCCTGACCTCGTGATCCGCCCGTCTCAGCCTCCCAAAGTGCTGGGATTACAGGTGTGAGCCACTGCATCCGGCCCAAGGTGTACATTTTTAAATGCCACAGGGGTGCAGCTTCTTTGTAAAATCTAATTAACTCCCAATCACCTATGAAACATCTTTGGATGTATTAGAGAAATATTTTAAAGGGAGAGATGCAGAAACCAAAGAGCTCAAAAAGTGCTGCAGCCCCAGCCCTAAGACGTTTCCTAGGTGCAGTTCATTCCTAGGTCTCGGGAGGACTCCAGAGAGAATTTGCATCTCCCCCAACCTCTGGGCCCCCCAGCCCTGCCCCCAGCAAGTCTATGTCAGAGCAAAATGGATTGGGGTGTGTGTGTGTGTGTGTGCGCGCACATGTGTAGGTAAAGATGAAAAGGTACACTTTAATTACTGAAATAAGTACAAGAAAGCTTCAAAGAAATAATGAAACACGCTGGCAGACAGTCAAAAATATTTAACAGTTAGCAGGGCGACTGGAGTCTTGCTGACTTATTCTTAATAACAGTTTAAAGAACTCTGCTCTCCTTCCCGTCACTGAAACCTCTACCCATTTGCACATCATTCCTCTTTCCATACATAGAACACCAGCCAACCCTCACCCGAGCCCAGGCCCTGCCCTGATGGAGGGGAACTAAGGAAATGCAACTTCAGCTGAGAGGTTCCTTTTTAATTGGTCACGGTCACGCTATTCAAATAGGAAGAAATCTGCAACCCATTAGCCCTTTTCCTCCTGCATTAGTAGTCAGGAAAAAAAATTATAGTTTGTAGCCACTTCTATTATTGTTTTCTTTTCCGGTTGGAAAACATTCTCAAAGGGCTGTGACTGGATAGCAACATGTAGAGTCAATTAGATGGTGTAAAAAGAAAATAACTAAAGGAGTGAGCAGGTTTGTAGTCCTCTCCTGCAAATAGAAGAGATAGGAGAGAGAAAATAGGAGAGAGGAAGGTGGCAAGAGAAAAAGGGGGCAAGGAATTTGGCGTACATGGTAACATGAAGTAATTTGCTACAGACTGGTCAGTTCAATAAAATTACTCTCAAATAACCAACCATGTGTTTTTGAAGCATTTCAAATTGATCAGGATAGGTACCCATTGTAATCCTTATCGACCTACCCTTGACTTTCATTCCTACTGGAAAGAAAAATTGAATCAAATTTCCTGTTCAAAATCACACGGCTGCTCTTGGAACATCTGAGAATTTAAATCTTTTAATATGCAGGTCACAGAAACAGCTACACAGTCACCTGTGTGTTTTCACAGTAGTTTGGACAGAATCAAGTAACCATATTAGATGCAGGGAATATTTAAAATACATGCTTCTGCCATTGGCAGTTTACCTAGTTCTCTTCCTCCCAAAAATAATATTTTATGACCTAGAATTTTCAAAACTTGCATAAATTGCAGGATTTTAGAACTGAAAGCAGTCTTATATAGCATCTAATTAAATTTCTTCAATTTCCAGATGAGGAAACTAGGCCTGAGGAGATGAGGTGACTTCATCCAAGGTAACAGCTAACTACTGACAGAGTGGGAATTGGGCTATGATCAATTTTTTCTTCTTAAAACACTAGTAATAAAAACAATCGAGAAACATACATTTGTTTCCACTACCTGAAATTCAACAATAGGTTTTCCATATTTATTTTATATATTAATGTGTTTGTACTTGTACTTATTCACATACTTTTAGAACACTAAAAGGCAAATATATCCATGTGACTTAAGTCTCAGTCTTAGAATAAGAAAGGAGATTTAAATGCAAGATTTTTCCTTAGCAACATATTGTGGGGTATTAAGTAACTTCATGATCTAAGAGTCATTCTTGTTCTCCTTTAAAATTGTTTTAACACTATCAGAACACTTATAATAACCATTCTTCTGTTTCAAAAATAGAAATAGATTTTTCTGTAAAGTGTCAAGTAATCATGAGAGTGGTATTATTTTACCATGATTATTTAAATTTATGACAGTGACATATAATAACTACTAGCAGAGAAGCAACTAAAAAACTTTTAAATATGTCACTTTCATGAATATAGTGCTTTACGATTTCCAAAACATTTTCAATTTCTTAACAAACTGAGAATCCAAGTAAATGGCATTGGCACTTGAATTCTGGTCTTTTAAAAATAATCCTAGTCATAGAAATGTGAAGATAGTCAATTTATGAAAAAAACTATTAATTTTAAGTAATTTACAAACACGCACAATAAGTATTCGTTGTTTTCTGCTCTCAGGCTATCCTTCTTTTTGGTATCAGTACTTTGACTTAGCCCCTCTCAGTTCATGTGGTTCTAGGCATCTAAACCCCTTTCCCAACCACCACTACCATCCTCACCCTTATCTCTCACCAACCATATGGAATCATGAGCCACACCCAGCCAAGAAATCCCATCCCCTTTCAATATGGACTGCTTTGGTGACAGGCACTGAGTAAAGTCTTAGCAGTAAGATTGAATCCTGGTGTGCTCCTGGATTTGGTTTGCCAGTATTTTATTGAGGATTTTTGCATTGATGGAATATTGGCCTGAAATTTTCTTTTTTTTTTTTTTTTTTTTTTTTTTGTTGTGTCTCTGCCAGGTTTTGGTATCAGGATGATGCCGGCATCATAAAATGAGTTAAGGAAGAGTCCTTCTTTTTCTATTGTTTAGAATAGTTTCAGAAGGAATGGTACCAGCTCCTCTTTGTACCTCTGGTAGAATTCGGCCGGGCTTTTTTTGGTTGCTAGGCTATTAATTACTGCCTCAATTTCAGAACTTGTTATTGGTCTATTCAGGGATTCGACTTCTTCCTAGTTTAGACTTGGGAGGGTATATGAGTCCAGGAATTTATCCATTTCTTCTAGATTTTATAGTTTATTTGCGTAGAGGTGTTTATGTATTCTCTGATGGTAGTCTGTATTTGTCGGATCAGTGGTGATATCCCTTTTTTTGATTTTGTATTGCGTCCATTCAATTCTTTTGTCTTCTTTATTAAACTGGCTAGTGGTCTATCTATTTTCTTGATCTTTTCAAAAAAACAGCTCCTGGATTCATTGATTTTTTGAAGGGTTTTTCATGTCTCTATCTCCTTCAGCTCTGCTCTGATCTTAGTTATTTCTTGTCTTCTGCTAGCTTTTGAATTTGTTTGCTCTTGCTTCTCTAGTTCTTTTAATTGTAATGCTAGGATGTCGATTTTAGATCTTTCTCGCTTTCTCCTGTGGACATTTAGTGCTATAAATTTCCCTCTAAACACTGATTTAGCTGTGTCCCAGATATTCTGGTACGTTGTGTCTTTGTTCTCATTGATTTCAAAGAACTTATTTATTTCTGCCTCAATTTCGTTATTTACTCAGTGGTCATTCAGGAGCAGGCTGTTCAGTTTGCATTTAGTTGTGCAGTTTTGAGTGAGTATCTTGATCCTGAGTTCTAATTTGATTGCAAGGTGGTCAGAGAGAATGTTTGTTATGATTTCCATTCCTTTGCATTTGCTGAGGAGTGTTTTACTTCCGATTATGTGGTTGATTTTAGAATAAGTGCTATGTGGTGCTGAAAAGAATGTATATTCTGTTGATTTGGGGTGGAGAGTTCTGTAGATGTCTATTAGGTCCACTTGGTGCAGAGCTGACTTTAAGTCCTGAATATCCTTGTTAATTTTCTGTCTTGTTGATCCATCTAATATTGACAGTGAGGTGTTAAAATATCCCACTATTATTGTGTGGGAGTCTAAGTCTCTTTGTAGGTCTTTAAGAACTTGATTTTTGAATCTGGGTGCTCCTGTATTGGGTGCATATGTATTTAGGATAGTTAGCTCTTCTTGTTACATTGATCCCTTTATCATTATGTAATGCCCTTCTTTGTCTTTTTTGATCTCTGTTGGTTTAAACTCTGTTTTATCAGAGTAGGATTGCAACCCCTGCTTTTTTCTTTCTTTCTTTCTTTCCATTTGCTTGATAAGTATTCCTCCATCTCTTTATTTTGAGCCTATGTGTGTCTTTATACATGAGATGGGTCTCCTGAATACAGCACATCGATGGGTCTTGACTCTTTATCCAATTTGCTGGTCCGTGTCTTTTAATTGCAGCATTTAGCCCATACATATTTAAAGTTAATATTGTTATATGTGAATTTGATCCTGTCATTATGATGCTAGTTGGTTCTTTTGCTATTAGTTATGCAGTTTCTTTAGAGTGTTGATACTCTTTAGAATTTGGTATGTTTTTGCAGTGGCTGGTAGCGGTTTTTCCTTTCCATATTTAGTGCTTCCTTCAGGAGCTCTTGTAAGGTATACCCGGTGGTCACAAAATCTCAGCATTTGCTTTTCTATAAAGGATGTTATCTTTCCTTCGCTTATGAAGCTTAGTTTGGCTGGATATGAAATTCTGGGTTGAAAATTCTTTTCTTTAAGAATGTTGAATATGGGCCCCCACTCTCTTCTGGCTTGTAAAGTTTCTGCAGAGAGATCCACTTTAGCCTGATGGGCTTCCCTTTGTGGGTAACCCACCCTTTCTCTCTGGCTGCCCTTAACATTTTTTCCTTCATTTCAACCTTGGTGAATCTGATGATTATGTATCTTGGGGTTACTCTTCTCAAGGAGTATCTTTGTGGTGTTCTCTGTATTTCCTGAATTTGAATGTTGGCCTCTCTTGCTAGGTTGGGGAAGTTCTCCTGAATAATATCACAAAGAGTGTTTTCCAAGTTGGTTCCATTCTCCCCGTCAGATTCAGGTACACCAATCAAATGTAGGTTTGGTCTTTACAGCTTACAAGGAATGTGAAGGACCTCTTCAAGGGGAACTACAAACCAGTGCTCAAGGAAATAGGAAAGGACACAAATAAATGGAAAAACATTCCATGCTCATGGACAGGAAGAATCAACATCATGAAGATAGCCATACTGCCCAAAGTAATTTGAAGATTCAATGCTATCCTTATCAAGCTACTACTGATTTTCTTCACAGAATTAGAAAAAACTACTTTAAATTTTATATGGAACCAAAAAAAAAGAGCCCATATAGCCAAGACAATCCTAAGCAAAAAGAACAAAGCAGGAGGCAGCATGATACCTTCCTTCAAACTATACTACAAGGATAAGTTAACCAAAACAGCATGGTACTGGTACCAAAACAGATATAGAAATCAATGGAACAGAACAGAAGCCTCAAAAATAATGTCACAGATCTACAACCATCTGATCTTTGACAAACCTGACAAAAATAAGCAATGGGGAAAGGGATCCCTTTTTAATGGTGTTGGGAAAACTGGCTAACCATATGCAGAAAACTGAAACTGGAACCCTTCCTTACACTTTATACAAAAATTAACTCAAGATGGATTAAACACTTAAACATAAGACCTAAAACCATAAAGATCCTAGAAGAAAACCTAGGCAATACCATTCAGGACATAGGCATGGGCAAAGACTTCATGACTAAAGCACCAAAAGCAATGACAACAAAAGCCAAAATTGACAAATGGGATCTAATTAAACTAAGGAGGTTCTGCACAGCAAAAGAAACTACCATCAGAGTGAACAGGCAACCTATAGAAAATTTTTGCAATCTATCCATCTGACAAAGAGCTCATATCCAGAATCTACAAAGAACTTAAACAAATTTACAAGAATAAAACAATCAAAAAGTGGGCAAAGGACATTAATAGACATTTCTCAAAAGAAGACATTTATGCGGCCAAGAAACATACGGAAAAAAAAGCCCATCATCACTGGTCATTAGAGAAATGCAAATCTAAACCACAATGAGGTACCATCTCACACCAGTTAGAATTAAAAAGTTAGGAAACAACAGATTCTGGAGGTGATGTGGAGAAATAGGAATGCTTTTACACTGTTGGTGGGAAGGTAAATTAGTTCAACCATTGTGGAAGACAGTGTGGTGATCCCTCAAGGATCTAGAACCAGAAATACCATTTGAACCAGCAATCTCATTACTGGGTATATACCCATAGGGTTATAAATCATTCTACTATAAAGACACATGAACACGTATGCTTACTGCAGCACTATTCACAATAGCAAACACCTGGAACCAACCCAAATGCCCATCAATGAAAGACTGGATAAAGAAAATGTGGCACAGACACACCATGGAATACTACACAGCCATAAAAAAGGATTAGATCATGTCCTTTGCAGGGACATGGATGAAGCTGGAAACCATCATTCTCAGCAAACTAACCCAGGAACAGAAAACCCAACACCGCATGTTCTCACTCGTAAGTGGGAGTTGAACAATGAGAACACATGGACACAGGAAGAGGAAGATCACACACCAGGGCCTGTTTGGGGTGAGGGGCTAGGGGAGGGATAGCATTAGGAGAAATACCTAATGTAGATGACAGGTTGATGGGTGCAGCAAACCACCATGACACGTGTATATCTATGTAACAAATCTGCACGTTCTGCACATGTATCCCAGAACTTAAAGTATAATGAAAAATAAAATAAACACACACACACACACACACACACACACAGAGAGAGAGATTGAATCCTGGAACTATCACTGGCCTGTCAAGAAAGTGTTTTGCTTCTGCTAGGAATTACTAAGCTTGAAGTACATGAATTAAGAGCAGCCATGTTGCTAGTTTATAAGGAGAGCCTGCGTGAAAAGATGAAACCACACAGAAGCCAGTGCAACTGAGAGATCACTACTGATACTTTTACTATTGCCCACGTCTTTGGATCTAGTAATGCCTGAATTCAGAGTAGCCCTTGGCAATTCAGTGACAGGTGCCAGTGAGTCCCCCCACTACTTTCCCACACTGCTTTTACTTGTTTTTGCTTCAACCAGCATAAGTTGGGTTTTAGTCCCTTGCAGCTAAAAGACTTTTAACTCATATCAAAGAACAGAGGCTTAAACTAGAAAATGGCAGGAATCCTCAACTTTGTCCCTTGAGCTAATCTCATCCATTTAACTAGAAGCAGCAAACGAAGATTTCAGCAACCAGGACTACAAATTCTGAACTTAACGTTTTCTCAATCTAAACACTGCCATCGTTCATAGCCTACTTAGGGCTCACATCCTGGGATGGTGTTTGAGTTGTTGAGAATCCCAGATAATACTTAAAAATATACATGAACAGAAACTGAACAGTATTTTCAATTCTTCTTCTTCCTCATTAGCAGATTGGCTGGCCCAAACAGAAGCATGAGAAGATAGGCCTGGTTAAATGGGATCTGTCAAGCTGGCAACCGAGGCCACAAAGACTTGACTGTTTCACCCAACTAGGAGGATTTGAGAGCTGTTAGAATGCTGATGTCAGGAAATACAAGTATTTTGGTCATAACATTTTTAGGGTTTTAAAATAAAATTATGTTTGGAAAAAGGACAGAAGTCATGTATATCTAAGTTCATAATTTTAGCAAGCTGGTTTATAATGGTATTTTAATATATCTAATGTAAATAATTATTTTAATTCTAGTAATGCATAGTGCTACAGTTCTTCCACATCTTCTCAAGTATCTGGACATTGAAATTTTTCAGCATTCAAGACATTGTTGTTGTTCTTGCCCCCTCCTCATCACCCTTTGGAGAAGTACATTTAAAAGTCACTGTTCTGGCCAGATGCAGTGGCTCACACCAGTAATTCCAGCACTTCAGGAGGCCAAGGCAGGAGGACCCCTTGAGCCCAAGAGTATGAGGCCAGCCTGAGCAACAAAATGAGATGCTAAAAACTAAAAAAATTAGCCGGGTATGACGGTGTGGACCTGTAGTCCCAGCTACTCAGGAGGCTGAGGTGGGAGGATAGCTCAAGATGGAGGCTGCCATGAGCCAAGGTTGTGCCACTGCACTCCAGCCTGGGTGACAGAGCAAGACCCTGTCTCAAAAAATGAACAATAATAAAAAAGACACTGCTCTGGGACATCATATCAAAATGTAATTTAATATTTTTTAGAAGATCGAGTAGGGAAAGTGGCACACCAGATAGTATACATAACAAGTATTAATGTCACAGATATGACTTATGTAGTCTGCTACATGCTATAATATTTTGAATGTTTCTGAGAACATAAGTTTAGGATCATAGTAAGGTTGATTCTATAAAAACTCATAAAATGCAAAAATGATCTTAAAGGGAAGCTTTCACCTTGTTTCCAATAACTTTAGGTCACCAGCATTGCTTATGAAAGGGTACTAATTAATTATATTAAAGTGTTACAATATCTTATATTTATATAACTCTTCCTAGTTTAGAAATGATCTCCACCCAACAACCCTATAAAATAGGTCAAAGAGAATTACCCCTTCTCTACCGAATGAGTAAAAGAGGCTCAAATCAGGGAGCTGGTAAATGTCTAACCTGGATTATAAATCGGTTCATACCTTTGGATTGGATACCAGAAAGCATTAATATCATTAATTGGTCTCAAAATAATGTATGTATAAACTATTGACCCAAGCATTTGCTAGATTTTACTGATTAATTAACAATTAATAATAACACAGATATTATTTTTCATGAATAACCAAACTTTCCTCACCAAGATTAGGTGAAATGTGGTCATGAGTTGCCAGACACAGGTCTCAGTCATAGTCTCAGTATTCTATATGTAAACCTGTTCGCCACAAGGATTTCTTCTTTTGTATTTAATAAAATCTTTATAAATATACTGGCTATAGAAGAAGTACCTTTACCTCTTTGTAAGAGGCCAATGAGC
>NW_012119598.1:9202212-9206959 GCF_000951035.1 Colobus angolensis palliatus | reverse complement strand
CAAGTATACATATGTAACAAACCTGCACATTATGCACATGTACCCTAGAACTTAAAGTATAATTAAAAAAAAAAAAAAAAAAACCACAGCCTCATTGATGACACTTAACCTGTCTTTCAAGTCTTTCAACCACTCTTCTCTGCTACTTGGGTCCTGGTGATCCTTCTAGTGCAAACTTCTCTTTCAAGCTAATGATCCCTTCGGTTTGTTTCAATACCCTTGGAGGTTCCATTTATTCTGGCTTCCCAGTTTGCATAGGTAGACACAGCTTGAATAAACTTCTATTTACCTTTTCTAAATGTAATGGAGGAAAAACATATTGGAAATATTCATCTTTTTCTTTCTCATAATAGTCTACTAGCCTAACCTACCCTTATCTCCACTCCTACTCAAGAATTTAGGCTATTGGCCGGGTGTCGTGGTTCACACTTGTAATACCAATAATTTGGGAGGCATAGGAGAGTGGATCACCCAAGGTCAGGAGTTCGAGACCAGCCTGGCCAACATGGTGAAACCCCATCTCTACTAAAAATACAAAAATTAGCTGGCCATGGTGGCATGCACCTGTAGTCCCAGTTACTTGGGAGTCTGAGACAGGAGAATTGCTTGAACCCGGGAGGCAGAGGTTGCTGTGAGCCAAGATTGTGCCACTGTACTCCAGCAGTGACAGAGTGAGACTCTGTCTCAAAAAAAAAAAAAAGAAAAAAAGAATTTAGGCTATTATGTGTATGTTGTATGCTCCTCACGTTTTCATTTCTGGCTCTAAATTTTTTTAAAGCCCCTCAGAAAAATACTAAGGACTCTAGGAAGAAACATCCATTACAGCAGGGGATTTGAGGAGGATCAGATTCTGCTCTGATCCCAAATTCAGAAATAATAAAATTAGATTATATTTCAGAGTTTAGATGGGAAATGTGATAGAAGAGATTTTGTTGAGTTGTAGAGAGAATCCCAGCACCCTTTTCTTAGAAAGGACTTGTGTCCTTTATATTAGACACTGTGAAGAATACAAAGTAATATATAAC
Organism: Colobus angolensis palliatus; assembly: GCF_000951035.1. Classification (NCBI taxonomy): domain Eukaryota; kingdom Metazoa; phylum Chordata; class Mammalia; order Primates; family Cercopithecidae; genus Colobus; species Colobus angolensis. The sequence continues at coordinate 9,205,934 of NW_012119598.1, read as the reverse complement.
ATACAATCTCCTCCGTCAAGTGACTGATAACCTAATTGGGGACAGGGAGACATATTAATGTCATATATTGATATGTACCCAACAAGTTGTCGGAACAACAAAAGTTCTATGAGTTTAGACAAATGAAAGATCAGTGTGCTGGAATCTTCATGGAAAGCTTCACAGAGAAGTATTTTTCAAACAGTGGATAAAGACCCATTGGTGGTCATGAAATTATTTTAGGAAGTTACGACCAGGCTTTATAGGATAGAAGTATCAAATATAGTGCATGTACGTATAATTTAATGAAGTTTTTATTTTAGATGTCTGTGTGCATGCATTTTGTATTCACCGGGACTTGATATAAAATGCATTTCTTATTGTTGGTCATGACCAAAATGTTTAAAGCCACTGTCATATAGGAGATAGAGATCAAACAGTTCCTTGAAAGAAGAGTAGGACTGCCATGAGCAGAGGCGAAAGCAGAGGGGAAAGTGGTGGGAACTACATGGACCAAGCTGGAAATCAGGAAGACAGGTACAAACAAAAAGGAATCAACCAGCCTGGGTTTATGTAGGAACGTGAGTGAAAAGATTGTGAGAGGGACTTCTAGAAATGTTCTAATTAAACTATTTCTTCCTTGATACGTAAAGGCTAATTCCCTTTAGATATTTTTGGACAGTGAAACTGTACCACTCATCTTGAATCACTTTTAGTCATTCATTCCTAGCTTCAGTATCCTTTTTAGTGCCCTTTGAGAGCCTCTCTTTCTTCCATACCAACACTCAGTAATTCTGATAAAGCCAACTTCATACACACACACACACACACATTTACACATACACTTAAGCATCACACACACAATCCTCTATAGGCTTAGATCTAGATGCAAGTAAATCTAACAACCTCCAACTCTGCATACATCCAGTAATTATCACAACCACAACACCTAATGCACAACCCAGACAACCTCCCAAATCCTTAAAATCCATTACTCCCATCCCCTTGCAAAACATATAGTTTGTTAGAGAGCTGGTGGGACAGGAAGGGGCAACACTGCTGCTACTTCCTTGAGTGCTTTGCCTCTCCACAAATGCTACAGCCATGTAAATGTCCACTGATCAGAACCACCTTGTTCCCAAATTGTCTAGTAATTCATATTCTGCTCAGCAGGAGAGAATGCCAGGAATCTCTGGAAGGGAGAAAAGGAAACTGGAAGAATTCCAGAACCCTTTTGTTATTGGCTCAATTGGCTCAACTGGTAGACATAGTGTTTCTGTCTTTAGCTGGAGGTGATTATATAAAGTCTGAGTCAGAAAAGAACAAAAGATTTTTTAAAAAATTATTTAACGCCCTGCATCAATTTTTGTTAAAACACCAAGGAGTCAACCAACAGAGGGAACTCTAGTGGCTTACTCATAATGCCAAGAGGCAAGTCCTGAGTAGAAAATGAAGATCTTGTAAAAGAATGTGAAGATGTTTTCATGAGAACAAATCAAATCCAATCAAGATAATTTTACCAACCCTACTGTGTGTTAGACTGTGATGTCGTTTCAAAATAGATTAGTGTGGCCAGGTGCGGTGGCTCACGCCTGTAATCCCAGCACTTCAGGAGGCTGAGGTGGGTAGATAACCTGAAGTCAGGAGTTCGATACCAGCCAGACAAACATGGAGAAACCCTGTCTCTACCAAAAATACAAAATTAGCCAGGCATGGTGGCACATGCCTGTAATCCCAGCTACTCAGGAGGCTGAGACAGCAGAATCGCTTGAACCTGGGAGGTGGAGGTTGCGGTGAGCCAAGATCGTTCCATTGCGCTCCAGCTTGGGCAACAAGAGCAAAACTTTGTCTCCAAAAAAAAAAATAGATTAGCATTGGGAAGCAAATACTACCATACAGAGATTGGATTCCTTTTTGAAACAATTACCCAATTGTTTCATGCCATATACATATACAGTCTGTGGTCTGATGTCACTGTCTATTTCATCTCACCATCTCTGGATCCATCACTAAGTGACTTAATAGACTCTTTTCCAGATAAGAGAAATGGTGCTTAGTACCAGGGTAATGAAATTTTTGTGGTTATCATCTCCACATACATCTTTTTACCAAAGAATGTGTGGGTTTTAAACAAGCACATCAACCTCCATTCCTTGAGAAACCATGGTGAAATTCTTGAATTATTTCTGGTAGACACTTTATCTGTGAAATCCCTTCTAGTCTCTTCGCCATTTTTATAGATGTAATCAATTATTTTAGTCAAACAAAATACACTGCCAACTTTCCAGAATTCCTAGAACGATTTTAACTACTAGCTTGGGGTTTTATTCAACATGAGCATAAAAGTTATTATATTCTAATTGCTTGTGATTGTTACGACACTGAGATTTATTTTGGTTGGTTATTTCAAGAGACTCTTAAAATGAGTTTAGTGACTTCATTCTGGTTTTCCTGATTGATTCTATTATTAGGACTGTGGAAGCCTGGAGCCTTTTGGCCTGAATGAACATCTTGAACAATTCTTTAAACAGTTTGGGTTTGGCAAAACCTATTTTGCCAAGAACATTACCCCTTAATTTTTAAAAACCATGTGCATTTTAAGGAAAATGTAACCCACATGTTCCTAATTCCTCTGTACTAAACACATCAAAATGTTTTGTAAGAACTGTTTGATTTCCAAGAAGCCTTATGAGCCTTCCTTATAGGACCTTTTAAGTTATTTTCTTTTAAAACAGGAAGCTATTTCTGCCAAGGATGAAGTTACTTAGACACCAACTGTTTCAAAAAACTCATGAACTAAGTGGACAGATTTTGTTTCCGTGGGACATATTCACTGAATAAAGTGGTAGAAAAACACACTCGCGTGCACGTGCACACACACACACACAACTAAGCTATGAGAAAAACAAATCATATAAAGAAACATTTAAATATATATTCATATATATATATTTCTGAATCCTCATACACTGAAATACTTGGTCATAGCTTTAGTATTTGACAAGAACACCTGCTTCAAAGGAGTTTTTGAGAGGTATTGTTTTATTTTGTTTTGCTTTGTTTTTTAGTTCTAGAGAAGGTATTCTAAAATCTTATCTGAATATCCCCTTTCATCATGTTACAAGTGAAATTTTACCAGGGGATTTGGAAATTTTAATTTGGTTTACTTTCATTTTAATATTTCTATCTCTAATGTCAACAGTAAGAATCAAAGAATTTTAACAAATCAGAACAGGTATATATTTTTACATGTCTGTACATATGTGTGTGTATATATATAAATGTTTGTGTGTATGTGATCCTAGAACTTCTTCTGGGTAGTCAGCTTCCCATATTAATCTCTCAATGAGACTCCAAATCATTGCACTCTTACCCCTCAAGATGGCAAAAATTGGTAATCATTCTTCCCTCCCAGTCTAGATTCATGACTGGTGTGTCCAGAATACACCTGGCAGTTTGCAAGGGCAGGGCTCCCCCGCACAACCCCCATGGAGAGGCCAAACACAAAATGGACAAGTCATTTCCATCTTCTCTAGGTTGCAGTTCTTCATCTATAAGTGATAGAAATGGACAGAATTGTTCTTAAAGTTATATTATGCACAAGCATTTTATGAACCAATTTTTAATATACTATCTAGCAATCCTGAAAGTGAAGGACCCAGCATTTGCAATAAGTATTCAGTGCACACATCGTTTCTTGATGGAAACATTTAGGCACCTTGCTAAGAATAAAAGAAAGAAGG
>NW_012119598.1:9193649-9201452 GCF_000951035.1 Colobus angolensis palliatus | reverse complement strand
GAAGGAAGGAAGGAAGGGGGGAAGGAAGAAAAGAAATGATAAATGTTATGGGAATAAAATTCAAAACAGTATACACTCATTATACAGATTCCTGGTTTCTCTGGGCCGGGAGGACAACCTGACTCTTTTGGGATGCACTTATACTAGGGTCCATGCTGAAGCTGGGGGAGGCCAGGGAAACACCAAATAATTTACACATGTAATAGTGAGACTGCAACGCGCTGGGGTTATTTTTCTATCTGAAAAGGCAAGAACAAGGCCAGACATAAGTAACATTCTAAAATTCTGAAGAGTAATATTAGGATGTGCTATGGGCTGGGTGCAGTGACTCACAACTGTAATACCAATGCTTTGAGAGGTTAAGGCAGGAGAATCACTTGAAATCAGGAATCCAAAACCAGCCTGGGCAACATAGCAAGACCCTGTCCCTGCAGAAATGTTTTATAAACAATTAGCCAGGCATGGGGGCATGTGCCTATAGCTCCATCTACTCAGAAGAATGGGGCAGGAGGATTTATTGAGCCCAGGAGTTTGAGACTTCCGTGAACTATGTTTGTGCCACTGCACAACAGCCTGGGTGACAAAACGAGACCCTGTCTCTAAAATAATAAAAAATTATAAAGAAGGTGCGATATAGTCTGAATATGTGTGTCCTTCCAAAATTCCTGTGTTGAAATCCTAATCCCAAAGTGATGGTATTAGGAGGTGGGGCTTTGGGGAGGTGACTAGGCAATAAGGGATCTGTCTTTAGAATGAAATTAGTGCCTTTACTGAAAAAAAAAAAAAAAGGAGAGCTAGCTTGTTTCTTCTACCATATGTGGACACAAGTAGAAGGTGTCATCTCTGAGCTAGGCCCTCACCAAACACCAAATATGCTGGCCTTGATCCTGGACTTCCCAGACTCCTGTTGTTTATAAGCTACTCAGTCTACGGTATTTTGTTATAGCAGCCCAAACAGACTAGGACAGAAGGATAATTCAGTCCTGTTATGCTCCTTAAGGATTAAAGAATTGCATGAATACATACATATTTTTAAACAGTTAATGGCAGCTCCACTCATAATTCACTATTAAATTCACCTAAAACTCCCTGAATATATATAATCAACAACACAATGTATTTTCCCATTATTTCCCACATGAAACACCGATGACATCATTAGAAGCAGACCTTATCTGTAAGTCTGATCCAATAGAAAAATATTAATGAATTGTTCTTAACAAGGACCTAATGCTTCGAAACTGTATCAGGTCCACCAATATGGTACCACGTTCCAAAAAATTTACATGGGGTTGAAATTTTCTTTCATTTGTAGCTTTTGGCTAATGCATGGATGAGAAGAAAGAATTCTTGAGAGTGAAGCAAGAGGAGTATAAATGATCATCTGTTACTATTCCTTTTTAACCTATATTGTGAAGAAAGAAAGAGAGAAAGAATGAATGAAAGAAAGAGAGAGGGAGGGAGGGAAGGAAGGAAGGAAGGAAGGAAGGAAGGAAGGAAGGAAGGAAGGAAGGAAGGAAGGAAGGAAGGAGGGAAGGAAAAAAGGAAAGAAGGAGAAAGAAAGGGAGGAGTCAAAATTTTTAAAAGTCCAACAACTTGAGTTTTAAATATATTTAAAAACTGAAATCATTAGTCTATCTTGAGCTACAATATTTAGAAAGTTTTATTTGAAAAATAAAGAAAAGAGTGAAGAATACTACAAAATTCTGACTGCTTCAACTCCATTTTTATTTTTCACAAATCCATGTCTGGACTGGTTACTTTTAAAACTACTTTCACATAATTGACCTTGAAACTTTGCCTCTGGGGGAATTACAGTTCAATGTGTGAAGGAAGGTAATGAAGTAAAGGTAGAAAGTGAATGTAGATGATACCAATGCAAATTTTTCTAACTCATCAAATTTTTTAAAATTCAGAAATGTTAACTTATGATCTACAGATGAGCCATTATACTTTTCACCCATTCACAGTGACTCTGAAAGGTAAAATTAACTAGATTTGAAAAGCTTTCCATTACTAACCATATATTCCATTTGAAGCATGTGATCTCTGTGACCCACTCCCTATTTGTACTCCCCTCCCCTTTTGAAATCCCTAATAAAAACTTGCTGGTTTTGCAGCTCAGGTGGGCATCACGGAACCTGCTGACATGTGATGTCACCCCCAGAGATCCAGCTGTAAAATTTCTCTCTTTTGTACTCTTTCTGTTTACTTCTCAGACCAGCCGACACTTAGGGAAAATAGAAAAGAACCTGCGTTGAAATATTGGGGGCTGGTTCCCCCGAAAACTTATTTGATGGTAATTCTAACATGTTTGGTCAACCTTTTCTATTAAGCTGTGCTGAAAAATACCCACTTAAGCAACAGTCTCCCACCACCTCATTCCAATCTGCAGTGATGTCTCCAGATTTGTGATAACAGCAATAACACAAAACAGGCTTTCTACTGTTGTGAGTAAACAGCAGAATTCATGGAGAAGCAAGCTGTTTACCCATGTGAGGTGAATGAGCTTTTCCAGAAGAGCAGGATTTAGTGCCCTCAAGGAGGCAATTTATTAAATGGAGCCAGAAATGTGTGCTCATTTCACTGGTCTGAATAGAGCAAAGGCATCATCATTAAATAGTTACTTTAGGGCACCAAGATTTCTGTATCAGGTATTATGTAAACTTTATTTGTACATGCACCCAGTCCTCCCAACCAGGAACAGCAACATGACAATATCTACTAGGCCATTCTGCAAGGTAGTCATGTATTTATAGTGAGAGAGGAACAAAGGCCTATTCTAGAAGTCAGGACACCTTCGTTTGTGTGACCCACTATGGGCAAAACACATAACAGTTCATTCATCTGTAAACATGGCAGTTAAACAAGATGATCTCTAAAATCCCCTTTAATTCTAAAGTAAAATTATTGATTCATTTTCTTCTCAATGTGTTAATTTATGTCTTCTAAGTTGTATTAAAAACATTTTTATTTCAGTAATGCCTCTTCCCTACTCAACCTAAATATATGCATAATTACCTTAAATTGAAACAAGATTTTTAGTGCAATGTTCTCTTTCCTGTCTCTCCAAAGCATATGGAGAAACCAAAGCAATGCAAAAGTTGTTCTATGGCTGTGGCAAAAATCACTGAACAAATAATTTCTATGCGCAAATAACATGAGTTGAAACCAGTTATCTCATTTCTCACCTCCTCTATTTTCAGTCCCCAAAATAGATGATTACTTGCTTATTTTGCAAAGTAGGTGTTACAAAGTTTCCTGGATATTGGGGGGAAAAAAGACAAAACAGAGATGCAAAGCAAAATCTCTTTTTAAAAATGTGTAAATCTATTGTGGGAACTTGATGGACTCAGCCATCAGGTGTTTTGGAGAAAAAAAAAAAAAAATGAAGAGGAAGGCCTGGAACTATATTCAAGTCAGACTGACTTCAGATAAAATCCAACATGACAAATTTTAAACTATTATTGGAACAATAAAGGAGCTATGTTTACGTGATTAATTTCCATAAGTCCATAGTGTTATATTTCAGGATTCAGGATTCAGCCACTTAGAATTCTGTATCCTCTAATCCTAGTAAATGTCATCTATGAACGTCTATATCACATATGCACTCCAAAAATATTAATTCACTGATTTCATTTTGTTTAGATAAAATTTTCAAAAAGACAAGGAATTATTATGCTTCACTCTTTGGACATGTACACAAGCACCCCAAACACAGCTAGGCTAGTACTTCTTTGAATATAAAAGATCTGCATTACTCCTCTTTGTTTCCAAGCACCTAACGCTATGTGCAACAGATTATTTACAAAAATGCTTTGTATGTGTAAGAATAAAGTATTCGGTGTGCAGTTTTTTTAAGGCAGAGCAAGAAATGAACACTAATAAAATAAAATATTTTTAATTTACTCGGTAGTCACTGGTGCCAGGCACTTTGCATATTTTACTTTTAATTCTTAAAATTACCCGCTGAGGCAGTATCACCCCCATTTCCCAGAAGAGGGCATTTCCAAGAGGTGAAGCAAATTGCCCACCATTATATCACTAAGAATCGGTAGCTTGCTCTCAAGCTCTGTCTTGCGGGCAACAATGCCTGTGCTCTCTGTTGCAGCCCAATTTCTCTTCTTAGTCACTGCTCAACCATAAGCTGTCCAACTTACTTGTAACTTTATGAATACTGTTATAGAAAAGCATGGAGAAAAGTGTGTTTTTGCTTCAGGGCTAGCTAATATCTTCCAACCAAATCTCCAACTAATAATCAGTTTGTCTCATGCCTGGGTTGTTTTGTTCTGTTTTACTAAAATGTCTTTAAAATCTTTTCTGTCAGAGGAAAAACTTGTCTGAGAAGACAGACCTATGTAAGTACCAAAAAATCAAATACAAGGGCCATTAAATGTTCCACAGGTGACCTCTAAGCTACCCAGAGGAATAATGGAGGGATGAGGGAGATTGGGGGAAAGGAAGGACAACTGTCACAGTCTTCCTAATTTAAGTAAGTCCTCAAAACTCAGCTCTTGAACCAGAGGCCTAATCACTGGAGGTCAGTAGACATATACGTTTCCATCTTAATTAATTATTTGCCTGTAAGACAAGGCCTTGTGGCAGCCTGGGCTTCTTCCTCAGACTGGTGAGCTGGTGAAGGAGGTCACGGGAGTAACCAAGACCTCTGAGACTATGACTTGATGACGCTGGGCCCCACCTTGTCCCACATTCCAAATGCTTGTGTTGCCAAAGCTGAAGAATCAGGTTAGAGCTCCAGGGTTGGCTCCATACCCAGCAAGCAGCATGTGGACCGTAGCAGCTGTGGCCTTTGACCAGAGTTCAATCTTTTTATTGTATGTTCTTATAACTCTTGTCAGCAGGAATGGGGCCTGCTCATTGGAAATGGGGCCTAACTCTTCTTGGCTGTACATCCACCCAAAGGTTAGCGACTTTATCACAATACTTTGACCATTCACTCCAAAGCAAGCCATATACTGGAATTTGTCATTTGCTCCAATTCTTCATTCACGACACCAGAAAGTCACATTTAACTTCTTAAAAATAGTACTTAGAAAATATAAACATCCTTATTACTTGATCTTGTTTCTTCAGCTTCCAAGAGGAATATGAAATATGAAATATGACTAATTTTTAACAATTCACTAAGCTTAAGTTTTATATTTATAACTGCTCTCCATACAGATGTATAACAAATGTCATATCCAAATGTGTCATACATATATAATTAAGATGTTTTCCAAGGATTGTGCAAACTGGTCTACATAAATTACTTCACAGCAAACCTAGGAGATAGTAATGGGGGAAAAAGAAGACTTGGAGAGGTAAGCGTGTCCAAAGTTGTGTAGCTATTTAAACAAACTTTACAAATATCCGTAACTAAGTAGATCACTCTCATATCCATTGAGATAAATTAATTGTGTCTTCTGAAGTGGCGAGAACTTATCTGAATCATCATTTTTGCTCTGATAACATACTCATCTACATGACAGCCATTTGTTCTATGTGTCCAATTATATAGTCAAAGGTTTAAGGCTGTATATTCTAATGAAAACTATGAAGTATTTCCCCAGAAAAAAAAAAAAAATGGCCATCCACGCATCTGCCACAGTTATTTCCACAATTTCAGGGTGCTGGAAGGCCTTCTGTAGCTTGTCTGTAGGCTTGAACACCCATGTATTTTAGAGGATCATGAACCCCAGACTTAGAACACCTCCCACACTATCCTACACTACTTCCTCTCTTTCGCAGGCTTTTGCCTTGCACACTTTTGGTGCTGGAGAAAAAGGCTAATGCTGAAAAAGGAAGACATTTGCTCTAAGTGTATCTTTAAACTTTGAAACCTTTACAGTCTATGAGGCTATAAATATAGTTTACCAGGAAGCTTGTTTTTCCTTTTTTTTTTTATCATATTCTTTAAAATATAAAACCCAGAAAAGACATAACTGTAACGTGCACTCTCTGAGCCGTGACTTTGGTGAGCACTTTGGGAACAGACATGTCTTTATTGGATTGTTTTTGTCTTACAACACAAAAGGCACTGATAGCTGCAGGAAATCCAGATATGTCTGCGTAGGTTGTTTCATGCTGTAGATATTTAAGGAGGTGTGAAAGTGGACATTAGCACTCTTTTTGGAAGGAAAAGACTCTTCTTGCTTGAACACTACTAACATTTAAACATAACTTAGCAGACCAAAATTCAAGGCTATTTAAAATATGTTCCCTTGGTAAGATCTAAAGTTCAGTTGTACATTTTTAATCTCGGTATGAAATTCACATATTATCTCACTTTATGCTCCCTCCTAAAATGTTTTAATTCTAAACATCCTATTTCTTTCTGGGATATGTAGCCAAAATATCTTAAATCTAATCCTCTGTCCCATCCTTTGTGCCATATTTTGGTACTTTATAATATTTTGCCTGGGTTTTTTAGGATAGCTTCCTGTCCCATAACTCCCTGACCAAGTCAGAGGGTATTGACAGACATTAGCTATTTCCCTAATTATTAAATCTGATGTCAACCACTTACTTTAAAATTCCTTTTGGTTCCTGTTCCTTCCAGATTTAGACCCAAATTTCTTATTTTAGCTCTCAAGGCCCTTCCAATCTATTTCTGGCCTAATATCCCATTGGTAATTCTATCTAAACTCTCCACTTCCATTAAACCACCAATATGCCTCTAAATTCATTCCAGTTATACTAAAGTCCTCATCATTTTTAAGCACATCAAGATCTGCTATAAAAGATATGGAATCGGCCAGGTGCAATGGCTCAGGCCTGTAATCCCAGAACTTTGGGAGGCTGAGGGGGGCGTATCATGAGGTCAGTATATAGAGACCATCCTGGCCAACATGGTGAAACCCCGTCGCTACTAAAAATACAAAAATTAGCCAGGTGTGGTGGTGTGTGCCTGTAGCCCCAGCTACTCAGGAGGCAGAGGAAGGGGAATTGCTTGAACATGGGAGACAGAGGTTGCAGTGAGCCAAGATCACGCCACTGCACTCCAGCCTAATGACAGAGCAAGACTTCATCTCAAAAAAAAAAAAAAAAAGAAAGATATGGAATCAACCTAGATGCCCATCAATGATAGGCTAGATCAAGCAAATGTGGTACATGTGCACCATGGAAAACTACACAGCCATGAGAAAGAATGAGATCAAGTTCTTTGCAGCAACATGAATGGAGATGGAGGTCATTATTCTAAGCAAACTAACACAAGAACAGTAAGCCAAATACCATATGTTCTAACTTGTAAGTGGTAGCGCAACACTGAATACACATGGACACAAAGAAGGGAACAACAGACACCCGGCCTACTTGAGGGCAGAGGGAGGAAGGCCAAGGAGGACCAAAAAGCTACCTCTTGGGTACTATGCTTATTACCTGGGTGACAAAATAATCTGTACACCAAACCCCCACAACACACAATTTACCTGTATAACAAACCTGCACATGTACCCTTGAACCTAAAATAAAACCCAAACATTTTTTAAATTTAAAAAATACGTAAATAAAGACTTGCCATTATAAGAGGCATGCTCTCTCTTGGGATGTTCTTTCTCACCTTCATCAACTGAAGCTGCCTACTCATCTTCTAAGACTCAGTTCCAATGTCATCTCTTCTGAGGAGACTTTCAGGAACTCCTCATGTAGTTAGCCTATCTTTGCGCTCGATCCCATTTTCTTTGTAACTCTGTAAAAGCTAGCATCAGCCAGGCGCAGTGGTTCACGCCTGTAATCTCAGCACTTTGGGAGGCCGAGGTGAGCAGATCACCTGAGGTCAGGAGTTTGAGACCAGCC
>NW_012119598.1:9171620-9193274 GCF_000951035.1 Colobus angolensis palliatus | reverse complement strand
TCAAAAAAAAAAAAAAAGAAAGAAAGCTGGTATCATTGAAAGTTTTATGCATGGTAATCTGTCTCGCCAGGAAGACTATAAGGTCCTCAAAGACAGACAAATTTTATATTATCCTTATAGAGCCTGCACCAGGTCAATGACTGACATAGCTCATTAGCTCAGAAATTATTTGAATAATCAATAATATAGTAGAGTGAATGTGAGAATAAATTTTTACTGTATTACTATCAATCTCTAAATTGGATGTAAATAAATTACAGTAGAAAAATTTAGACATTTCTAAATGAATATTGTTAAAATATTTAAATATATGAGAAAGGAAAAAGGGAAAGTTGAATTTATTTGAACCTTGTAGTCTGTAGACAAAGATGAAATATCACATTCTAAATTCCTAGAATTGTTCTTATTCAAGACAGAAAATGACATTTCAGAAAAAGTAGCTTGGAATTTAAGAATCATAGGAACATTTTGGAGTCAATATATTCAAAAGGTAAGAAAGGAAGTATGATAACAATTCATACAAAAATGAAAAAACAATAGGACTTCTCTCAGATCTTACAGGAATTTGTCCTTGCTGTTACTGGATACAATCCTGGAAATGGATATTTATTATGGCCTTTTTTCTCTTCCAAAAGAAAGCAATTTAGTGTGAAAAGTAATGTTGAGTCTGTTTGTGCCTGTCCACCTTTAGTTTTCTCCAAGATTTAGCCCCTACATCAAGGCTCTGCAACTGGCTTACGTATTTCCCCAAGACATCACTCAGTAACTTGTGGCTTATTCAAACTGATAAGTCTCTGGGATTCTAATTTTATGGTGCAAGAGTTTTACAATATTTCTCTTAAAGTAAAAATAAAGAAGTGTTTTTACAATATACTGGAGTGTGAAAAAAAGTCATCTATCACATTTTAGAAAGTGTGATTTTTCTGTCACACTTTAGAAAAAGACTTGAAATACTATGAAAGTTAGGTAGAGTAAAATCTTACAAAAAACGCTTTGGTTCCTGCTGTTTCAATTTAATGAAGGTCTGGCCTCCTCTCCTTTCTACCACAATTCCACAAGATGCCTTAAGTCTGACCATCCTCTTGCATATCCAGGACAACCTCAAATCCCCAGAAAGGCAAATCTCTCTTGCCCTCCTCAATCTCCACCTGCCTATCACTCCCACTTTCTTTCTCCCCTCCTTCCCCACAGAACCCCACAGTTAGCCCATGTGGCGACTTCATGTAAGTCAAGCATAAGACAAAAGACAAGACACTTTATTGTCATGTGCTGGAAAATTTTTGCAATAACTATATCAACATTTGATGACTGAGATAAATAGTTTCTCCAAAATCATTCAATCTGTAAAACTACAAGCAAAGCCTCACTCACACACACACACATACACGCACACATGCACACGCACACACACACCCCTACCAGGACCACTGACTTTACAATATCAATGAATCTGGTGGAATTTCAAAAAAGGAAATTTTTTTCTAGATTTTCCGTAAAAATACAGCGTTCAACTTACTCCATAAAATCCAGGAATATGACTTAGACATCACATGTTTCCTACTACGTCTGGCAGCTGCTGAATGAAAGACAAGTATACTGTCAGCTCTGCGAAGAGTCTCCTTCCCTTCAGTTAGGAAATCGGGCAAAGAAGGAAGGAATTAGGCCACTAGGCAGCACCCCTGGTACCTCTTTAGAGATCTCTGGGAGAAAGAGATCTGTCCTGCCTACTTTCAGTAAAAAGCATTCATAGTGCAAGCCTTTTTAGAAATCTTCAGGCAAGCAGTATTGCTGAAGGTAAGTTCTGTGATCTGGAGAATTTACTGTGAATCCTAGAATAGATCTGGACGAAGACTGGTCACCATGCCCCTCTAAAATTAGACTAAGAATTAGAAGACATTAGGTGAATGTATGAGAATATAGCCAGGCTCTTGAGAGAGGAGAGGTTTCTAAGGTGAAGAATAATGGAAAATACTGTGAAGAAGAAATTACTTATTATTATATTACTAGTTAGCTAGCTGGATAGATAGACAGGTAAACTAAAGGGCAAATTTAGAAATTCATTTAATACTAATGAGATAATGATTACATATGGTTAATATAAAGAAGTCATACAAATAGATACAAAAAGACTAAAACACCAAAAAAAAAGCTATAAAAGGTAGCTCATTCATTTATTTATTCATTCAAAACTACTAGAACATCTCCCATGTGGCAAGCACCATCCTGGGTGTCCTAAAGACAGCCATGAATAAAGAGAAGTCTATGACATAGATACTCATTCTTAGTTGAGAAGACAGAAAATTAAACAACAAAAAAAAAATGTATAACATAATGGCCGAAATGTCAGATAATGACAAATGCTATGAAGCATTTAAATAAATGATTAGGGAAAACCTTTGGTTTTTGAAGAGTTTTATACATTGAAGGACAATGTAGTCTATTCTGTAGAATATTACTCTGGCTCATGTGTGGTAAATGCATTCTAAGAGGGCAGGAGTGAAAACAAGAGGACCTGTCAGATCATGATACACTACAAGAAGTAAAATCTGATGGCTGTGCAGCTATGAGAAATGTCTGGATTCTAGATGTTTTTGAAGGTATCATTGACAGGATTTATTGATTCTATGTACTATATGATACTAAAAAAAAAAAGATTCAAAAAATACTTTCAAGTTTGTTCCCTGAATAACTGGTAAATCACAGTTCCAAATATTAAGATTGATCATGTTAAGGGGTGGCAATTTTGGGGGGAAAAATTAACATTTGGTTTCAAATATATTAAGTTAATGATGCCTGATTGACATCCAAGTGGAGTTGTTGTATAGGCAATTACACACACAAATCCAGGGGCTAGGTGGAGTTTGATAAAAGAAGATTTGGGATTTGTCAGCAAAGAGATGATATTGAAAGCCAGATGACACCTAAGATGTCAGCACAGGTGGAGAGGAGGGTCAGAAAGGAGCTAAGCATTCTATCTGCTGGCTGGATGTTGGTGCCTTAAAAACTGTCTATTGAATACAACAGCTTGCTAATTTAGGTTGCTAAATGAATGCACAGAATAGAACCCCAGCCCCTCTATTGAGTTTTACATGAGCAAGAAACAAACATCTTAACATGCTAAGTCACTTAAATTTTGAGGTTTATCTGATGCTTTAATTGGTGTTATCTTAACTAAAATAGAAATTAGTACCAAGAATGGACACTAATAAAAACAAAAACCCTAAAATTGGTGGCATTGGCAGAACATAACTAGGAAACTAATAGCAGAGGCTGGAAAAATGAAACCCCAAGTTAAGCAGAGGCAAGATGTTCAGTAACAATGATGCCCACGATATCTTTGGAGGCAGGCCACTAACCTCCCTAGCCTGTGGCTGTAGCAAAAGATATTGTAAAATGGAATTATGTGAGCATGCATTAGATGTTACTAGCTTTATTTGGCAAGATATTAGAAAAAGAAATGACCACAGGAAAGAATTATCCAAAGTACACATAAAAATGAAAGGGAGTAAGAAAACATCCAGAAATTTTAAGCCTCAAAAGTTGGGAATGCTTACCTCAAACATTAATACATAATTTTTGAAATTGAATAATGAATAGTCTTAAGATATAATTATGTGACGAAATTCAGATTGAACCAGGCCTTCATCCCAAGTCTCATGGCCTTGGGGTAGATGTCATTGAGTTGAGAAAGAAATAAACGGTGATGAGAAGAAAAACAAATACTACTACTTTAAGAATTGTGTCTAAGAAAGAATTGTGGGTATGGTAGCTGGCATATTGAACTGATTGTAAGCAAAGAGATGAAAGTCTATTAGTTGCTTTCTATTTTTAATTTTTTAATGTTTATGGATACATAATAGTTACACATTTATGGGGTACATGTGATATTTTGATACAAGCATACAATGTATAATGATCAATGCATAATGGTAATTGGGGGTATTCACCACCAATTACTACAAACATTTGTCATTTCTTTGTGCTGAAAACATCCCACATTTATTCTTCTAGTTATTCTGAAATGTGTCATAAATTATTTTTAACTATAGCAGCCCTATTGTGCTACCAAACACTAGATCTTATTCCTTCTATCTAACTGTATTTTGTAACTTTATCCCCTTACCCCCACAACCCTTCCCAGCCTCTGGTAGCCACCATTGTATTCACTACCTCCACGAGATCAATTTGTTTTAGCTCCTACATGTAAGTGAGAACATGCAACATTTGTCTTCCTGTGCCTGGAAGAGATGAAAGTCTTATTAATTTTAAAGAAAATTATATTGCAAAAACAACCATGAGCTAGGACGTAAAAGCCTTTGGCTGAGCCTTGAAGCAACTCTTAGGCCACCCAGCTCATACAGGCAGGAGGCAGGCAGCGAAACCTCTAGGGCCCTCAACTGCCATTGCGGCCACGGCAGATAATAGACAAGCAAAGCTTCCCAGATGGCAGAAGCAGGGGCCCCCCAGAACAATGGATGGGAAAATTCCTCCCTGAGAACAGAATCAAGTTCTGACCATGGCACTTCTCTCACTGCCAAGACTACATAACAGTTGTCCACAGGATTTCATCATTACCATGGACTAGTGACTGCTGCATACATTGCAATTTTCTGTTTTCTGCCTGAGGTATTTATTCCAGTTATCCTGTCCTGGTGCCACCATGCATGTGGCTGAAGTAGAGGAGTTAAAAATTTTGCAATTAATCTAGTAATCTAATAAATAATTGGTAACTTTGCATATTAACAGGTTATAGTAAAGTATGAAATATTTTGCAAAAATATTATGTATATGTATACACATATATAAACACATGCAAATATTATCAATAACTCCTAAATATATTTTGTCTTTAGCTTACTTCCAACAGACACTCAACAGTTTTACTTTTTAATGCTTTTAAGTTATGTCTAATATCAGGAATTTCTGAGACCAGACTCTATAGTATTTTCACATCATCTTTAGTACAAGCTTTTGTAATCAAAGTCTCCATTAAACTGCTCTAGGCAACCTTGCTTGTCTACAACTATTTCATCTTTATCTACCAAAAGCACTTACCCAAGAAACTTTGTGCTGCCATTACCTCTGAATTATATGTTTTTTCAAGTTCCATAATACAGTATAAGAAAAAGGAGGCCTGCTAGGGAAATAGCCCACTATGTTAGTTTTACTTCCTCAACAGCGCACTCGAAGACAAAGATTTGAATTCATGTAGTTTGTTTGGAAACGGATCCCAAGAAACACTGGTTAGAAAGTAGGGGAGTGAGGTAAAGATGGGAAGGAAGTCAGGAAAAGCTACTTTGTCAGGCAAGTTGCCCCTCGGGTGACTCTAACTTTGTGCCCCTGGGAAACTGTAAGACGGACACTCAACGTTGTGCTCCTCCGTGTTGGTTCGTCCACTGGGACCCACAGACCTAATCTTCTGTGTCTGTAATTGAGGGCTGCTCCTTGATGGCAGTCTTTCCTCCAGTACTCCCAGACTGCTGCAGGCCCCACTGGCCAGAGACACAGTCACCAGCAATTGGAAGTCAAACCAGATTGTACGAAAATAGTAAGGACGCAGGTGATGTGGGCAGCGTGTGCTCTATCAACTATGCAATTTGTCAGAGAAAGCACTCATAGGTAGAAGCTGTTGAACTTAAAATATCTGAAACTTCTGTCTCATCAGCATTCCTCAGGGTATTCAGGAAACATTATCAGTTAATATTTAAGATTTATTCCCGACACATTTTGCCTTTAAGTATTTAGATGAAAATTTTCTCACTATTAAGATATTAATGGCATGCTATATATCCAGAATAAAATCCAAATTCGACTTCCAAAACAGCTTATAACAAAACAACTTTCTTCTAAGCATAGATGAGGTTGCCATCTCCCTATAGTGCAATCAATTCTAAATTTGCACCTAGAGTATGTGACATTATCCCACTTCTGCATAAATTACATGCATTTACAAAGGTGCTAGATATTCAAAATGTTTCTTTATAGTCCATTTAAAAATAGTAATACTATTGGAGGAAAAAGAATATAGTTAAGTTGTAGACTGAGTAATACATAATTTAATCATTCTAAAAATTGCCATAGATCAATTTAAGAGCAGATAATGTTCCTGCGAACAATGGTGAATTGATTGCATGTCTTTAGATCAATATTGTCTGTTTTAGATTGCAAACTCCTAGAGGGCAAGGATAATTTTGTTTAAATTTCCTTGACTAAAGGCTTAGTACCATACCATGCACTTAAAAAAAGCTTTTTTTTTAATGTAAGTATTAATATTTTGATCCTAACAAAGTTCAAAAATTCTTCTATGGTTTCATTCCGGTTAACTATATGGATTTGGCTTTTTTTAAAGTTCTGGTACAAGTCGGGCATGGTGGTTCACGCCTGTAATCCTGCTAGTCAAGGCAGGCAGATCACCTGTTGTCAGGAGTTTGAGATCCGCCTGGCCAACATGGTGAAACCCTGTCTCTACTAAAAATACAAGAATTAGTGGGCATGGTGGCAGGCACCTGTAATCCCAGCTGCTTGGGAGGCTGAGGCATGACAATTGCTTGAACCCAGGAGGCAGAGATTGCAGTGAGCTGAGATCATGCCACCACACTCCAGCCTGAGTGACAGATTAAGACTCTGTCTAAAAAATTAAAAATAAAAAAGCTTTTGCATAATCTACATATAGGCTCTGTTGAATATCATGCAAGTTGTTCAGAAGTTGTTTGTAAACTAAATTCTGCCTGAATTATTCTGCCAACCCATATCCCAGCTTTAATTTAACTTAGGGACCAGCATGCTTTGAACAGAAAAGTTACCCATGGTGGTTATTCACACTGCTCAGTTTTATCACCTCCCCTTCTCGTTCCGGCACCTGGTAGAATTCAACTTTCGGACTCCCTGAAGCTTGCATAGGACCCTAAACTAGTTCTGGGTAAGTACAAATGACATAAATTATTTAAGACCAAAATGTATAATTACTGACTTGAGACTATCCCAAATTCTATTTCCCTCTATCAAAACAATTGGTTATATTCTGAAGAAATGTCTGCTCCATTCCTGAAGTTCTACAGTGCGGACACATGGAAACACTCCCTGCTGATCCATGCCGGAATTTAGCATGAGTGAGAAGTAGGCCTTCGGGACTGTAAGCCGCCAAATTTGGGGAGTTGTTTGTTCCTCCAGATCACACTCTTCACCCTAGCTGGCTGCAGAAGGCCAGACTAAAGAGTCAGTCAATCAGATTTCTTGCCCTCTGGCTCCAGATTGGATTCTATTATTAGAGAGATCTGGCGGAAGATCAGAGGGAAGCAGGTAAATGAGGAAAGCGTATTCATATTCCCTTAGCTCACAAGTTCCCATTTCCCTACATGACAACCACGGCTCTTCTCAAGGTGGCCCCTGCATAGGAGCCTCTCTTTCCAGCTAACTCACCCCTTCAAGCCTAGGGTTGGAAATAGACCCTGTGTTACTAGTCTTGGATACACTCTATCTCATGGTTCCCCTATTTCCTATCTACACCTTTGCAAGCAGCCCCTTTATTGGATATTCTTTGAATTACTCTGTGGGAATGAGCCATCTGTTTCCTGCCATAACACCAACTGATAGGTTTTTACAGCCTGTACTGTCTGGTTTACTCATTCTACCAATAAAACATGACATTGTTCACAAAGCGTTCTTCCTGAATGACTGTGGTTTCCTCTACATTCAACCTTGCCAAAATCAAGGAAGAGGCTGGAGATCTAAATTCCACTATCCTCTCAACAGTATTTATACAATAGAACTCTTTCCCCCAGACAATAATGCCTTTCGGTCTGAGAAAGCAGTGGCATTCCTAAATTACAATTTGTTGCTCCTCTGTCCAATTCCAGCATATTTTAACACTGCAGTACTGATTCTTTCACACTTTAGGGAACTCTAAGAAAGCAAGGTCTTTGATATTATTCCTTCCTCCTCACATTACCTCCACACATCTTCCCTCAGGTTGAGTTTATTTTTGTTTAGTGTGCCAAAAGAAAAAATCTTCATAAAAATAATGTTCACAGACAGTTGATTAGTGATTCCAGATACTGGATATTGATAGGCCTGACATACCTTCATTATCTTAATAAAGCACTTCATTTAGCTAGTTAAGAAATGAACAACAGATTACTTACCTACTTGGAAAGCCAGGAAGACTTGTTTCATCTTGCACTGAAGAGTTCAATGACATCACCTAAAAAAAAAATCATAAAAGGATCTCAAATACATACATTAAAATTTCAAAAAGAGAGAGAAACTAGTAAATTACAGATTATCATCTATGAAATATGTTCAAAAGCACAGTTTAACAAGCCTATATTTAAAATTACTACAAATAAAAGTGATTTTGCCATTAGAGGTAATTTATGTTTTATGTACGTTTGACTTATCAAATTATCTCCTAAAAGTCCAATCCAAGTTTGTTGGAGATAGATAAACATTCTATCTCCCTAAAAATCACTGTTTTGTTTTCCTTTCCTGGATAGTGCTTCTTTACCCTTGATTTCTAACATTTATGTAGCATTTCACAATTTCATAACCTTTTCATATATGTTGGTAGTTCTTAGCCTTTTGCAATTTGTGGAGACTTTTAAGGATCTGATGACAATAATGAACACTCTCACCAGAATTTTGTGCATGCAATGTTGGAGGGTTCATCAATGTCCTAAAATCCATCCAGAGTTACTAACTCCAGTAATCCATAGGTTAATCGTCACAACATCTCTATGAGGTAGGTATTGCTATCACCATTTTTTAATTAAGAAAATTAATCTGCATGGGGTTCAATTACTTGTCCAAAGCATGCAGGATAATCTGGTGTTAAACCAAAGCCTTTCGACATGACGACCATGTTTTTCCTTGTGTCTCATGACAGCCTCCTACTTTTGTTGATGTGAATCGACACCTATATTACACTATTTTATTTGATGAAGGTACAGTCAGAATTTACTAGACGAGAGTCCCAAACATACAAAATTTTCTAAATAAATCAGGCTAAAAATCTCATCTGATCTTCAAATCATGGATCTATTTTGCTTTTAGATTCAGTTAAATCTCTAATCTATAAAAGTCATTCACTCAGAAGCATTTTGAGTTTATCCCATGGTGCTATGCAAAATGAAAAGCAAATATCTATTCCTAAAACATAGATGTGGCTCACATTTTAAACAGCTCTTATTTTCTCTGTTGTCCTGTCAGTATCCACGTACATCCACCTTGGACTCTGGATCCATGGCCACAGTCCCTGCCTGCCTGGTCTTCCTTCATTTACTTCAACTAAATTCTCAGATTTTCTGACCAAGGATACCCAAAGCCTCCAGTTTACTATCAGGTTGAGTCATATGAAACTGTAATTGGCTAAAAAGAGTAGAATATTGTCAGTTTAATATCATTCAGTTTTATTTAGCTTTAGTGCCTGGACCTGTTGATGCTCAAGTCTTATGGGGAAAGGAAGAAGAACATGATTCCAAGAAGACCTGGTTCTAATCCACTGTGCCATTTAGCAGGTCAACTACTTCAAGAGAAACACTTAAACTCTCTAGGTAACAATTCCTCATCTGAAAATGAGGACAATATGGTTCACAATTGTGTCATAGGATTCTGGGGAAGTATTCCACGTGATAATATCACCTGCGAAAGTGCTTCAAAAATTTTTAAAGCACTACACACATTTAGGTTGCTGTGATTATAGTCAGCAAAGATGCCTTCATCAGCAAAACCAGCATTAAATTTTTTAAAAGAGCAGTAGAATCATATGTCCACTAAATTACTCACTGCAAATGTCCAGACATCACTGGTACCCCTCACATGTTGGTGCTGGTTTATTTTTATATATTTATTTACATGACATTGGGATGACTCGCTTATATTTATTGGGATAAATATAAATAAATATATATTTATTTACATCACATTGGTCAGCCTTATAGAAGAGCTGATGACCTGGTTCCTACATTGCACATAAGCCAGCAGATGAGTCACTTAAGAGATACAGTGAAATTGCATGACGTAGTTATCTGCCCACTGAAATCACATAATGAATTTACTATCTGGTATTAAATTACCACTTCGCCATAAATAACACCAACCTAATGGTCTTAAAAAAATAACTGAAATAAAAAAGGAAAGTTATTTATAAATAGTATATGTGGGATTTTTAAAGATATTGTAGTAAAATTGTGTTTTTCCACAATTTTTAAAATGTGCTAGAGCTTATGTTTAACAATGTTCCTGCCTTCTAAAGGTTGAGTAAACAATATTGCAGTATGACTTTCAACACCAGGGCCAAGCCCTTCAGTAAATAAAGCCAAAATGAATTGTATCATTGACTACCAAATGTGCAAGGCAAATATAAACCTATATAAATCATGAGTAAAAATCAAGTGGAGGCAGCAAAGACCTTTCAGCAACTGCTTTCCAGGCTTGTAAAATTCAGCTGAAGAAACTGGTACAGAATAAGTTTACAAAATAACGAATTTCCTACTGTGTTATAGATCTTGAAGAAGAAATCGAAATAAAATGCAATTCCTCAAAAAGGCCAAGTTTTTGATGATTTGACAACTAACTTATGGCCCTAAAACCAACAATAACTGCTGTCACTTCAATAGCCTTCCTAAACATTTCATGGTCAGGTTCTCCTAGGATGCAAATCTGTAACAATTAAAAAGTTTATGAAAAAAACAACTCAGTACATAAATCTCAGCTTTCAAATGTGCGTACAAATAATTTTTATCTTATCTTTTTTTTACAATTCATTTCTGTCTTGAGCCCCCATTCTATTCAGTAGTCAAATTTCAGGTTAATCAGTTAGTGCAGTATATCCTCAGTCTGTGACTAGCTTGACGATACTCTCTACTCACTCATTATCCAAGGGCTGTCACCTTAGTTTCAAGGAGTGTACTTGGTGCCACTGAGGTGCCATCCTCAGTGAGAATGGGAGAATGTCATCTTCTCTTCCCATGATCAGATGATAAGGCATTCACATTTTACCTGTTTCTGGCTGTTGGTATCTAACCATATCGCCATGTGCCCATTCTCATTGGGTCTTAGATCATTGCTTCACGGAAGTCACTTTGCATCTTTTAAGACTCTGCTATGAGGCCCCTTCATGTCCACTCTCTCTCTCTCTCTCTCTCCCCTCTATTTATGTTCCTCTGTAAGGAGGAAGTGGAGGGGAAGAATAAAATGTACAATGCTGTATGTTGGTAGATAGAGTTTAGAAAGGACTTCTTCCCTATATAGAGGATAAACCTAATAATTCTCTCTGCTTTTCTCATAATGGCCATCCCAAGCTTTACCCACTTGAGTATGGGCTTTGGATTCAGAGGGTGCATTCAATCCCAAAGTCCACCACTTTGGGAAAGTTTCTAATTTTATCTTGAATACTTCATCTATAAAACAAGTATAATAGTATCTCCCTCATAGGGTTGTTGCAAAGATTAAAGGAGACAATAAATGTAAAAATAATTAGAGCATCGTATGATGTATAATAATCATTCAATAAATGATATCTATTATCATCATTATCTCTCCTCTCTCCATGAGGTCCTCCAGCTTCTCCTACTCATAGCAATGCATCAATTTATATGACTCCAGTGAAAAGACAGCAGGGTCAACACTGAGTTTATAAATAAGAGTGGAACACAATGTTGATTAGGAGAAGACATTTTTACAAGATCCCACGTGTTGGTCTCAACCCTTGCATACATGAATGTGTGGCATTCCTTATCACTGTAGAAAATGTCCCCACATGCCTAAAATATATCATTCTAATATAGGCATAGAGAGTTACTATTTGAATCCAGTCATTAATACCTATTTAATGTTATAACCACCACCCACAGTTGGATATTTTAAGTAAGAAAGGAGATCAGTATGAATTCTGTCAGCTTTCATCTGTGTCTTTTCCTGAAAGTATCCAATTTTAAATCCAAAGAACCAGTTCTTCCAAAGTATTTACAGTGAAAAAGCATCAAAGATTAAATCAATCCAGAATCACCTCATGAGTAAGTAGCCCGGTTAGTTAATTACAGGATTCTCTGTTGCTCTTTTTTATTGTGGGTAAGAGTTCTTGATGCAATATTTTTGGTTAATTGAAGATTTTCGTTAAAACTATGCAAGACAGCCAGCAAATAGTGCATTTATGTATGTAATAGAAATGGTTGTAATATATCATTAAGACACTTCAGGGCATGTTTTATTGGTTCATTAATACAGTACATGCCTTAGGTGTATTCAACCACTCGGGCCCTATATTAATGGACCAATAAAATGTACCCGGGAGTGCCTTAATGCTACCCTAATATGGCTAAGTTTAAATTAATTTTTTCAGGCTTATCTTTTTAAAAATTATTTTTTCCCACTTGGGAAGATAGATTCCTTCACAGGGGGGGAAAAGTTCATGGTGACAGAACAAGAAGAAGCAGGATAATAAAAATCTTTCGGTTTCATCAGTTTTCTAAAATGGCTCATCCTTTTGGATGGTTCCATTTCTAATCTCCTGGATTCCATTCCCAGCGTCTTCTCATATCTTTCATAGAAATCAATAATCTTGTGGCCAGGAGCAGAAAACTAAGAACTATTTCTTTTTGGAACTAGGAGATCAAGAACCAGGAAATGTCATAGCTACCTATAAAAGCCCTGTTACCTTTCAATCTTTCACCAGGTCAGAACAAATACTTACCTTGCTTTTTCATCTACCTCCTATTAGCACCTTCTGTAATCAAGGAATGATGCTTCCTCTTAAAAGGAAAATGATTCTTCCGTCCTTCTCTTTCTGCTTATCATCCACATTATACTCCCTCGCTCAGCGTTTTAGAAATTCTTGGATTCTACCTTGGGTTATTTAGGAATCTACTTGATAGCAGAAATTTGAGGAAATCTGAGGAAGGTATAAGTGAATTAAAATCTCAGCCTTACTGTGGACTTGCTGGGTGGTATGGGTCTAAAAGTTTCCAGTTCCTCCTCAGAAAAAGGATAATATTGTCTGTCTTACAGGCAGAGCATGAACACTAAATGAGATAAGGCATGAAAAACACTAGGTATAAAGCCTGGCTCATAGAGACCATGGGATGTTAGTGGTAGTTTTTGTTATTAACTTCTGAAATGCCACTGAAGAAATGAGGATGGATGACAACAGTTAAACAGTTTGGACTTCCCCAAGAAATGCTGACAATTTAGTCATCTAGAGTATACAAAGCTGATGCCCCTTCTCACCCTCCTTCTTTTTTTTTATCTATTACCACTAAAGCACAAGACCTTTAAGGGGTGCCTAAGAAACAGAGTATAGACTAGGGTTTCCTAATTTCTTTACCAACAGTTAATTTTTGTTAAGACTGTAGTCATGTAGAGATGTTTATCACCACTGATGTCATGAGTGTCATAAATAAGTCCTACAATGTGGAAAAACACCATTCTTGACTAGAACTACAGTCTCTGTCTTCAAAGAAGTTATCTTTCAGTTGAAACAACCAAATATATGTAGAACTTTAAGTAACAATACAAGATAGATTGTAAGTGCCACAAGAGTTTTTATTCAACTTTAAAAATAATGGAAAAGGGTCCTATGAAAAAAGATTAATCTCAAAAGGAGTCAATCAGGATGCAGGATCTACACAGCACTCTTAGTTTATTGAGGAAAGGGGTAAATTTTGAATTGGGAATGATGAACTGATAAGAGAGATTTAGAAGTAATTCACATTGGGGAATGCGGCCAAAAATAATGTAATTTTACCAGCGAGCTTTTGATGAACAATATCTGGGTCAGAGGAATCTTGGAGAGCACTAGTGGGGGATGCATTTGGGCTACTCCACCTTTCAGGTCTTAGAAAACGAATACCAGAATTTTGGTCAGGGAGATGACATAAAATAAAAGCAGTATTTTTAAAATATGTTAATTACTGTGAAGTCTAGTGTGAACTGGAGGGAGGTGAGAAGGTATCAGAGAGATCCGTTGAAAGAGGATTATCATATTCCATATTTGAAGTGGTTGGATCTTAAATAAAAAAAAGACGAAAGAAAATAGAAGAAGAAAGTTCAACAAAAGTTGATAAATATTTGATTGTAAATATGCAAGGGAGAGGAAAGAGAAAGCAGAAAGAAAACCAAAACGTGAAGAGATGGGAAAATTATGTAACTATTTGCTCCATTCAATTTGCTTAGCACAGAAAAAATAATTTTTCAAAATCTCATTCTATGAGCCTCACATGTTCCTAAAATAAAAAAGGCTGAGAAAGTAAAGGCATTATCATTATTAAAAAATACAGTTAAAAAGTAAATGGCTCAACAAAGGTGGGCCAGTTGCGTGTGTTAATTTAATGCATGTAGAAAATTACACTTTGTCTATCATCATAGCACAAAGTATAGCAACTCTGAAAAAGCCTCATTTCTTTCATTTTGCCGAAATGATTTTCTTCATCAGAACCCTGACTTCTTCTTTCCACTTACTTAAATAACATTTATTCTTCAAGGCCCATCTTCTCTAAGAAACTTTCCCTGACTGCTCAAACACACATTGAGCACCCTTCCTTCCTTGAACTCCTGGAGCCTTTGCTGAATTAGCCACTTAATTTAGCACTATATTATGCAGGTCAGCAGCACACAAGTCAGCATGATTATAAGAAAAGGAGGCAACAGTAGGGAATAGATCTCACATTTCACAAAGTTTACCATGCCTACTCCCATTTCTCCAAAAAGAAGAATTCTATATACAGTTAGAAGAATGGTTGCATCATTGCAATGTGTATGTCTACTCTTAGGATAATTGCATTATAAAATGCTACATCTCCATATTTTTGTTGTTGTTGTTGTTGTTGTTGTTGTTGAGATGGAGTCTCGCTCTGTCACCTAGTCTGGAGTGCAGTGGCTCACTGCACTCAGCTCACTGCAAGCTCCGCCTCCCGGGTTTACGCCATTCTCCTGCCTCAGCCTCCCGAGTAGCTGGGACTACAAGCGCCCGCCACCTCGCCCGGCTAGTTTTTTGTATTTTTTAGTAGAGACGGGGTTTCACCGTGTTCGCCAGGATGGTCTCGATCTCCTGACCTCGTGATCCGCCCGTCTCGGCCTCCCAAAGTGCTGGGATTACAGGCTTGAGCCACCGCGCCCGGCCGCTACATCTCCATTTAGTGATTCAAGTGAAACATGAATTCATTACATCGAAGTTGCATCTCATTATACCCATAGATTTACATGTTTGAGAGATAGGAAGGGTGCCTTTTATTAATTTTTTTGCTCAATTTGCACAAAAGAAAATTACCATAAATATGTGATGATTTATTGGGAAATTTCAATAATTATGTGAACGCTTTAAGAAATGATATACTTTAATTGTCCAAATATCTGCCCAAACTCAAGGATGGTATAGCCAAGGATGTCCCAGTCATGACTCCCAGGGCCATGTCTTCCAAGGAGCCATACATAGCAGGGTGAGATGGAGCATCTGGGGAAGAGAGGTCTGCCCATCAGAGGTCATACAGAGTAAGAAAATCCAGAAAGTCAAGAGAAGCCAAAATCCATTAAGAAAAGCAATGAGTAAAAGCTAGAGAGAATAGGATTTGGAACTAGAAGCCAAAGAGCTAGAGGCAGATCGAAGCTGGGGTATATTGCCAAGAGTCAGAGCTGGGATTAGTGAGAAAAAAAACTAGTGATAGCCTATCAGTCCTAGTGTTGAAAATTTAAAGCAATTGCTTAAAAATAGCTTTGGAACATTTGAGACTAGACTTAATCATACTGAGTTAAAGGCATTTTTCTAATTTATCTTGACACCCTTTTGTTTTTGCATTTATTCCTACTATCTTTTGTGTGTTTAGAGACACAGTCTCGAAGATGATTGTTAATTTCAATAATTTGCCCCAAGCTCAATTTTAAGTTTTAGAGTCCCTATATTGTCTGTTTACTATGTACATTCGTTTTTAACTTTCTATACAAATTTTAAAAACTACACATTACCCATAAACCTTGAAGTTGACAATACATTTTCATGATCACTGCACAATGATATCATAGGGAAACAATGCCATTCTTAATTGAAAACCAAATAGGAAGACAGAAATTTTATACATTTCCAGTCACATGGCTCAAATTCGACCATCAAATAAGAATCTTTAAGTAGACTTCAGTTTTGTCAATAACTATTCAAGGTCATATTTTAGAATCTGAAATTCTCCCCTCAGCCCCCATTATCTCTGTAATTTAGGCTCAAAAACTGGATTTATTACAGATGGTCTTCTACACTAACATGGAAATAATTGCACCAGCCTTTCTGGAAGGCAATTTGGCTATGCATACTAAAAGCTTGCAAATACCCTTATGTCTTTATCAGAGAGATTCTGTCTGTGCTGTGTAAATTTTTCCTAAGGAAACAATCATGGATGTGTGAAAATATTTGTCTACAAGGAGATGTCCATCACATCATTGGTAATTACAGCTTTTTAAAAAAATCCAAAGGTACAAAATAAGAGTGTGGCCAAGTAAACTATTTGAAAAACTATGTAGTGAAAGTAATTAACCACAAAATATTGTTGCGGAAAAACAAGGAATAAATATAGAATGATGCATTACTAAGTATAAGAAGAAATCATCTTATCACAGAGTCTGATCCTCACATAGCATTTAACATCTGATCTTCTTAAAACATTGAAAAAGAACAAGCAAGAGGAACCTAGTTGATATAAAAATGCTAGAATTCTTTATTTCTGTTCATTCTTAGAATACAGTATGAGCTCCTTCCTATATTAAACGTCCCATGTGATTATCTAGTTCCTCTCATTCCAGCTTATTATTTGCCACTTTCCCTTTTGCTCACTACTGTCCACTCATTTGTGCTCTGTTCCTGAAATGTGCCAGTGGTCTTGCAGCCTTGGGGCCTGGCAGTTCGTTCCATCCAGAATGTTGTTCTCCCATTCACCATCCCCACCACCTCCCCCTGACTCTCCCTCAGACCTCACATTAAAACACATCCTCACAGGAGCCCAACCCTCTCCCAGTTTAGAGTAAGTCCCGTTATTAGATATCCTCAAAGAACTCTGGACCCAGTTTCATAGCATTTAAATCTATTTTAATTATATAGTCATTTTGTGGCAATCTGTTTAGTATCAGTTATCTCTAATAGACCAAAAACTCCATTAAGGTATGAAATGTGTATTGCATCTATTAGGAACTCAATAAATTGTTGCTGAATGAATGAAGTTATGGGTATTATTTACTTTTCCCTCTTCTAAGTTTCTACAGCAAGCATGTGTAACTTTTATAATAAGAAAAAGCTTAGTTGCCAAAAAAGTCTAATTGAAATATTCTGATACTAAAGAACATCAGGATTAGGAAGGTGCTGGAATTTTTCAGTTTATATCCACATTCCATTTTCTTGCTAAGATAAACTAAATCATTACTTTAAAATTAGGATTTAAATATCTCTGTTACATATTTTGAACTTGAATTTGATTTCCTATTTTTTCTCTGTAACCATTAGAAGAAAGAATATAAAATACCAAGCAGAAAGTCTCTGTGTGTGTCTGTGTATGTGTGTGTGTGTGTGTCTGTGTGTGTTGAAAAGAATTTTGCCTTAAGAAGCTACTTCTCAGATAGTAAGTACTAAAATAGGAATTTCATGGGTCAGATCAAAAGAAGAGATAACTCTTAAACAGTGGAATGGTCCACTGGTATGTGCGAACTGATATTATCTTCTACTTCTTTCTTTCAGCCTTGACCTATGTAACAAAGAATTTGGTTTTCACTATTCAATCGACGTGAAAATGACTGCCAACCTTCTACATGATCCACAGTCTTAGTCTGTGATTCTTTTTTGATGAGAACAGATCCTTGTGTTTGTACTTGTCTTCCTTTTTTTTTTTTTTTGTCTCAAGTTGCTTCTCTGTTTTTAAGCACATAAAATGTATTTCAACACTTAACAACACAAGAAGTGTAATCAAGAGCTACGAAAACGTTCCAGCTAAGTTTCCCTTTTGAAGTGATGACCAACTATTGCTACACAGTCGGGCCCCCATGGTAGCTTAATAGTATGTTATAAAAACCCTTTTCAACACAAAACAGGAAAGTAAACCTGCCAAATTTACTCTAAAATATGAAATTAATTTCCTGCCGCAGTCTCTCTGCCAAAATAATTTCATCTAATGTTGAAGGTTTGTAAGTTGAATCTTTTCCTAAAAATTGGAAATTAAATGCTGTGTTTCTAATTAAGCCTCAAGTTATGATTTCGACTTGAGAAAAAGAACAAATACAGTTACCTCCTCTTCAGGGGATCTGAATTGTTCGATATGTGTAAGGTTCTTGATAATATTTTACGTTTATTATTAACCTGGCAAAAACACTGTTTCACAACTGGGTGTAATTTTCATAAAATAAAATATAACTGCATTATTATAAATGCCTCTTCTTGACTTTCTCCTAATCTATCCAAATTCAGTGCTTCTGGTGGAAGCACTTGTGTTCACATAGATTTATCTCACCCTATAAAAGCACAATTCATTAAATAGACTAGTCTATTTAAACTAAGGCAATTTTATCACAGTCAATTCAATTATTTAACACTGCTTTTTTAACACACTACTTAAAGCTTTCTTTTGACAAGTATTTCTTTAAATAAATGAGTTGTAATTTAAAGAATGAAAAAAGATCAAGTCCCCTTACAATATATGCAATTAGCCTATAGGGAGATGTTTTGCTGATACAAATCTAAGTTTGATTTGAAAGTTTAACTGAATCTCAAGTAACAGAAGCCACCAAGGTTATTTTTCAGCAGAAATAAACATAAAGAAACGTCCTATGTGCAATTAACTTTATTTTCCTGTGTTGCTTGCATTTTCATTTAAAGGGGTAACATTTTGGCCAAGTCTACATAATTAAACAATCAGTGATCATCTGAATAATTTATTTTAAAGATAATATAATCTGAAATATGCAGAACCGACTTTCTCATCCTACTAAATGATAATCTGGTTAGTGACTCTGTAAAGTAGTGATAAACCATGGAATGAAAAGTTTAATAATTGCCTAGCTGAGTACTAACAAAAACAAAATTTGCACTCCAGATTAAATGAGCTGAATAAGGAATGTTGCCATAATTAAAGAAAAAAGAAGTCAAATGTGTTTAGAGCACAGTGTGTTTGTCAAGCAGTGTCTTTATCAAGGTAATATCATTAATTTTTCATTTGTGTTATCCAAAAAAAAAAAGGTGAAAAGGTTCAAAAGAACATGCTACATTGTCTGTCATTGTACGAAAGGATTACTGCAATGTACATGCTTCTTTTGATATGCGATTTATGAAACGAAGCTCATGACTTTTAGTCAGATCTCAGGTAGCCTTGCTCCTAAATAGAAATATTCAAAATATATTATTGTGACTCAAATATTTCAGGTAAAGGGAATTCTTGGTACTTGGCCTTTCATATCTTTTTGTTTTTCTTTCTTTTTATTATTAAGAAATAGCTAAAGATGGCCTTCATTTATCTGGTATAGCCACTCCCCATATTTTAGTAAGCAACTCATTGGAGCAAATTACTTCTCTTAGTATAGATTAGAGAATCAGTAAGTTTGATCAAAAACAATTGAATAATTGTCCAGAAGTACACTCTTCATTATATTGGAATCACCTAGAAATTAAGTGCTGTATACTGAGATACATCCAAAAAGGCAGTGTTAAACTTAAGGATAGCTCTGTATGCCCTCAGACCTACTTTGCCCTTCTATATCCTAAAAATGAAATACATACCTTTTAATGACACATGATAATATTTTCATAGGACCTAAGTTCCAAATTTAACCAATCACAGTTCATAAAACTAAGAGCTAGCCAGGCATGGTGGCTCACGCCTGTAATTCCAGTACTTCAGGAGGCTGAGGCGGGGGGATTCCTTGAGCTCAACAGTTCAAGACCAACATGGTGAAACCCCTTCTCTACAAAAAAAAAAAAATTAGCTAGGCGTGGTGGCTCATAGCTATAATCCCAGCTACTCAGGAGGCTGTGGCCGGAGGATCGCCTGAGCTCAGGAGGTTGAAGCTGCAGTCAGCTGAGATGGCACCACTGCACTCCAACCTGGGAGACAGACTGAGATCCTGTCTCAAATAAAACAACAACAAAAATAAATAAATCAATAAAAGCCAAGTTGGAGATCATCCTGAAAGCTTCATTTGGATGTAAATTCACGTGTGTTAATTACCTCATTTAGGAGTATAAAAGTAAGCCAAGCTATATCTGGAGGAAAATGACAGAAAAGTCTACATGAAAATTTCCAAACAAAATGCAGTTATAATTGTGTGTTTACTTTAGTGACCTGTTTCATGCCCACCATTCGCCTTCCGCAGTAGACGTGTCCAGTGTCCCATCCCAGTCAGGTCTGCCTCTGCCCTAAACATTCAGTTTAGTCCTCCTATGCATCACCACACCACTGATAAACAGCGGCCAAGACAGAGGGCACCCCAGTGTGCGGCGAGATCCTTGCAGCTGACAAAGCTGATAATGGCAAAATGAACATTCACGAAATAGTTCTCCACAACAAGGACCTAAATTATTTATCCAGGTTATTATCAGAAAGTACAAGGATGAATCTCTGTGAGCTATCTCTAAATTCCAATTCTATACCCTCACTCCACATTGCCCATGGTAACATTTCCTTTTGTAATTTCCTTTGGTAGCATGTAATAGATACATGTGATTGTTATTGCCATCTACTTAACATTGGACTTTCACCAATTCACACAGCACTGGGAGTCTTGGGATGCACGAGAAAGATGAAAGTTGGGATTCAGACTAAGAGTATTTAGACAGACAAAAAGACATTTCAAAGAAGACACATTCACCAGTGTTTGCTGGCACAATGCTATCTTGACATAGTCAATATGGGACAAGAGGAACAAAAAATTCCTCAAGAGCGATGCAGCTTAGCAATCACTATCAAATGCCGCATTTTATAGATGAGGAAACTGAGGGACAAGAGGTTTTAACTGCACCACTCACAGCCACTCGGCCATTTATTAACAAATCTCCCACCAAAACTCCAGCGCCCCCGATTCCCAGTTCAGTGGTCTTTTTTCTCACTAGAAAACATGCACATATTTTACAGAAAATAGATGTAGTTGTTTCTTCCAATCTTGTGAAATATAAATTGTTAAATGTATCTGTAAACTATTTAATATCAAAAGATAAAGAACCAATAACAACTGAAAAGTAAGGATTGCAAAGGCCTTTCAACCATCACATTGAGCAACAAATGGCTTTAAAAAAGGCTTTTTGGATATACTTCATATTAAAAATATTACAATAATACATATTATAATTATAAATTTAATATTACTTGGGCAAATATGAATTTATCAGTGAATTCTCAATAGTATATCTTATTTTAAATGGTAGAATGGTTTTTTTTGTTTTTTGGTTTTATTTTGAGACGTAGTCTTATTTTGTCACCCAGCCTGAAGTGCTGTGGTGCGACATCAGCTCACTGCAACCTCCGCCTCCTGGACTCAAGTGATTCTCCTACCTCAGCCTCCCGAGTAGCTGGGATTACAGGCATGTGCCACAACGCCTGGCTAATATTTGTATTTTCAGTAGAGACAGGGTTTCACCATGTTAGCCAGGATGGTCTCGATCTCCTGACTGCGTGATCTGCCTGCCTTGGCCTCCCAAAGTGCTGGGAT
>NW_012119598.1:9146169-9171089 GCF_000951035.1 Colobus angolensis palliatus | reverse complement strand
CTTGCCTAAATTTTCCTACTGCTTCTGTTCCCCATCCAGCTATAACAGATATATCTGTATTATATATGTAATATATATAATGATAGACATATATATGACAGACATATTTATATTATATATGTAATATATTCTTATATATATAGTAAGAATGTGAATAAGGAGAGAGACAGTTCCTGCCCATGGAGAGCTTACTTCTAATAAGGGAGACAGACAGTAAATACTTGCACAGCCAATTATTTGTTAAAATTACGTGTGCTACAAAGTGGTGGAGGATGGGTTTGGGATGGAGAGTAAAGAATGGGCTTCACTTTGAGATCAGACCTAGTGCAGGAGATCAAGGAAGTCTCCTTGGAGAGGTTCCATTTGAGATGAGTCCAAAAGTTGATAGGAATCCAGCAGAAAAGGGAAAGAAAGAGCATTCATGGCAGAATTGTTGGGTTCTTTACAGGAAAGCTGGCTGGAGAGTAGAGAGCTAGGAAGTTTTCCTCCAAAAAGATTGGTAGAGTAGGCAGGGGTCTGGTCATGAAGGACCAGACTGAAAGGGTAGGTTTCAAGATTACAGCCCTGAAAATGAAGTACACATGAGCAAAAAGCCAACTAAATGAGCTTGTAGAAGATGCA
Source organism: Colobus angolensis palliatus (assembly GCF_000951035.1). Lineage (NCBI taxonomy): Eukaryota > Metazoa > Chordata > Mammalia > Primates > Cercopithecidae > Colobus > Colobus angolensis. The sequence goes on along the minus strand of NW_012119598.1, from coordinate 9,170,468 downwards.
GACAAAACTGAGATTGGAGGGTGCAGAAGTGAGAGTGATGAGGAGGGGAGGGAGCTGCCTACAACCCTTCAGGAAAATCATGTTTTCTGTTGGCTTGCCAAGAGTCTGGCCTCGGGCCGTCTTTGACTTCTGTGTCTTTGTAGCCTGAAATTATATATTCATGTCTCATCATTCTGTGGGTGCTTCCTACCTACTCCTGGAGGTTAACCAACCAAGTCTACAGGAACCACACCATCTAGCTCTGTCCATGTAAATATACTAGAGAGGGTGGAAATGCACAATGCTTAAATTTTCACTCGTCCAATGGATGTTTAACTCATTCACTATTTCCATCCTCACACAATGAAGACAGGTGAGCCTTTGGACTCTGCTACTTCAAGATGTTTAATTAATTAAACACCAAGGTATGTTATTAAGAATAAGGGGGAGGATGAAAGTTGTTTTGGTCAACTACATGATAGACTCTCATTACCTTCCAAAGAACTAAATACCTTTTTTCCCCTTTCTTGTGAAATATGAATAGAGATATGACTCTCAAACCACTCCTGTCTTCAAGATTCAGGCAAGCTTTATAAGGTTTTGCATATGAAAGTCTGAGAAATTATATCCCAGTTTCTAATCTAGTCTGTGGTTATAATTTTTTCTATAAAGGGATATTAGAAAATTAGTTATCTATTTATCTCTCATGGGTTTAACAGATAGGATACTGCATTTTTGAAATTAAAGGAAGCTCATAATTAAACATTCATCCTAATAAAAGACACCACTCTTGAAGCAAAGGTTACTCATTGTAGACTTTTTCAGTTTTTAGCTATCTGTGATTTCTTGAAAAGTCTGCAAGGAAATACGTAGCCTATTTTTTTATGTCTGCTTCCATTTGACTCCATATCTCATAGTTCTAGGGAAAATCGCACCCAGGATATTTTATTACCTGGTTGGTGAACTAAACAGATATAAATTCCCAGCAGATGTTATGCATAAGTATAGTTGCTGATTACCATTTCAAAAAGTTGTAAACTAGCTATGGATGGTATTCTGGGATTGTGAAGAGGAGAGGAGAGGGTGTGTTTGTTTATTTGCTTGTTCTAACTTGAGTTTTAAAGGGTAGAGAGACTATGAAAAAGCAAAAGTTGAGTGTATGACAAAAAGGCAATACTATTGCACCCTGAGATATAGAAGTTTCTCTAAGGAAATTATCACACAAGGTGTTTGATTAAATTTTGTGAATAACTGACATAATGCAGCTATAGGCAGTCTTAAATGGTTGCCCTTTTAAAAGTTTATCTGTATATTATTTAGAATCCAAAAGGCATAGTTCCAGTAAGAAACCATACAGTATTTGCAATTGTTAATTATCATGCCAGGTAAGTTTGACTCACAAATACAAGTAAACCCCATATTTCTCATATATGAGCATTTTTGTGCGGGATACATAAAATCATAGAAAACGTAAGATTTTGAGTACATGATCCATTGTCATTCCTTTCTGTGAGATACAACGGCTTCATATATGTTTATTTCAATTCCCTATTCTTTGTTATAGGCTAATTTGAACTCAGCGTGCTGAGGCATATACAGGAAGCTGGGAATATTAATAAAGGAAAAGGAGGGACAAATTGAGTGACATCTTTGGCATCCCGGTGTTCCCTATATAGACATTCAGTACTCTTGTTTTTGCTCACCAAATCTTCTCATGACAGCAATCTATCCAGGCCTGCTCTGAGTTCCAGTCTTTATCAACTGCTTATCTTAATCAGTCCAGCATGGCTGATGTCTGCTGGGTATTTAAAACAAAATCACGCTAACATATGAACGTAGATTTAAGAAAGTTTAAAATACTAAAGAGTACTCTAATTTTTAAGAAAAGATTCCTTCATAGCATAAATTGCTTTTCTAATTTGTTGAAATTCCTAAATTGTGCAAATTTAAAGAAAATGTTAAAGAAACATAGGGGCATAAGGGAAAGGTATTTGACACTGAGAATCTATCAACCACAAAGATACTGTCAAGAAATCTACTCTGTCAGTTTCCCTGAGCTAGGCAAGATTTTGACAACCCTTTTGCTGTCTCCACATTTAAACCAACTTCATTATCCACAACAGTTTATGGGTCCATGTATGTGTGATATTGTGATTTATAATAAGATTTATATATTTGGTCTTCATCCAGATTCCTGTCACACAACTTCTAAAGTGCTTGGAATCTCAGGAGTGGTAAGAGTATCTTTTGTATGTTAATGGGATGACTGGTCGCTGAGAGTCCCTAGATAACCTCAGAGTGATGGCTGGCCACCAGAAGACAAAGGCTCGATTAGAGAGGTGGAATATACAGTCCCATCCCCCAAATCCTGGGAAGGGTGAAGGACTGAAGGTTAAGGTGATTGACACCAATGGTCAATGACTTAATTAACCAGGCCTACCTAATTAATCTTCCCTAAAAATCCAAAAGGACTGGGTTTAGAGAGATTCCAAATAGCTGAACACATGGAGGTTCCAAGAGGGTGGTGTGCCTAGAGAGGGCATGGAAGCTCTGCAACCCTTCCCAAACACCTTGCTCTAGGCATCTCTTCCATCTGCCTATTCATTTATATCCTTTGTAATATCCTTTACAATCAACCTGCAAACATAAGTAAAGTGTTTCCCTGAGTCCCATGAGCAACTCTAGCAAACTAACTGAACCCAAGGAGGAGGTCATGAAAACCCCAGTTTATAGCCGGTCAATCAGAAACCAAGCCACAACCTGAGGCTTGCAATTGGCATCTGAAGTGGGAGACAGACTTGTGAGATTGAGCCCTCAACCTGTGAGATCTGGCACTATCTCCAAGTAGGCCGCATCAGATTTAAATTGAATTGAATTGAATCGTGGAACACTCATCTGCTGTCCACTTGGAGAATTCCTTGGTTAGTGAAGGGGGAAAACCCTCACACCTCTGGGGTCAGAAGTGTTGTGCTGGCTCTAGGACAGTAGGAAAAGGCACCCTGGCTTCTTCCTCTATCCAAAAGTGTGCATACTGGAAAGCAGGTGAAGGGAACAATCCTAGCAGTAGTCTCTTTTGTATGTAAATAATGTCATTCCAAAGGGTAGCAACATTGATATTTTCAACATGATTTATTTTTAATAAATTTTAAAATGCTCAGAAACTCAATACTCAGGACAGGGCATAAAATCATTAATTTCCTGTAATCTACTGTTTTAATTGATAGGAAGCAAAATTTCAGTAGTATTGTGTTTTTATTAATGTAATTAAGCTTCCATGTATTTTATCATGAGAGAATTCCAGATTTCTGATGAATCTTACAAATATACATACGACTAAATCTGAAGTGAAAACTAAGAATCATAGTTGCAAAATTTCTTTCTTTTTTTCTATTATTTTATTGTTAAAATGGAGATGTGTAGAATAGGTCAAAAACAATTCCTGCTATTGCTTTTGCTATCTAGTTGGTGAAAGAGGAGGAAGAGAACAGTCTAGTTTGTTTATACATTTACCAGATACTGGACATTTGCTTTTTTTCCAGTTAGGATAACTTAGGAACAAAGCTACTATAAACGTTTAGGTAGAGTTTTGGGGGCATTGCATGCATGTGTGTGTGTGTTTTCTTCTCTCTCATGTAAGTGTGTAGGATGGAACTGTTTGGTTATATGGCAAGTATATATTGAAGTTTATATATGTTGCTAAACAATTTTCCAAAGTGACTGTATCATTTCACATTACCATCAGCAATATGTGAGGGTTATAGCCCGTCTCCGTCCAACCTGGCACCTGGTATTGTCTGCTACAGTATTTTGTTTTAACTGTTCTTACAGGTATGTTGTGGTATCTTATGGTAGTTGCAATTTGCATTTCTCTAATAAAAAATGGTGTTGAGCATCTTTTCATGTGATTTCTTGCAATCACTATCTGTAGAGTAGTGAACTATCTTTTCAAATCTTTTGCTCATTTTTAAATTAGGTTGTTTTCTAATTATTGAGCCTTAAAAATTATTTATATATTCTATTAAAGACTGCTTCTCAGTTATATGTCTTGTAAATATTTTCTTCCAGTCTATGACATTTGCTTTTTCATTCCCTTCAAAGAAAGAAGTCCTTCAAAGAAAGAAAGTTTTCAATTTGAAGAAGTCCTATTTATCATTTTTTTCCTTTTATGTTTTGGACTTTGTATTTTATGTCTATGAAATATTTCCCCAACACAAAGTCACAAATATTTCTCCTGTTTTCTCATTTAGTGTCTTATGCAGTTTTAAAGTTCTGGATTTTACATTTAGTTCCATTTTTCATTTCAAGTTCTTTTTTTATAGACAGTACAAAGTATAGGTTGAGAGTTTCTGTTCTTATCTATTATATTTTCAATATTTCTTCAATCCATTTTCTATTCTTCTCTCACTCTTTTCTTTATGGGATCCATTAAAGATATGTTAGATTACTTGATATTGTCCCACAGCTCTTGAATTTACCCTCTCTCTTTTCATTTCCCACTCGTTTCTCTGTACGTGTTAGTTTAGATTATTTTAAAGACTAATGCTTTCCTGATTTTTTTCCTCACTAATATTTTCTTCAGCTATATCAAGTTACTGGCTGAGTTGTTCAAAGGCATAATTCATCTTTCATCTGTAGTAGTTTCTGTGTGCATACATGTTTGTGTTTCTAATTCTTGCATTTCCCTTTTACTCTATATTATAGTTCCTAACTCTTTCTTGAAATTTTACACTCCATCTTTTTCATTTTAAACCCTTTGACATTAATCACAGTTATTTTTAAATCTCTGATACTGACAACATTTTGATCATCTCTGAGTCTGGTTCTGTTGACTGGTTTGTCTGTTGAAAAGTGATTGTTCTGCCTTGCCTTCTGTGAATCTTATAACTTTTATTAAACATTGTGTGTAATAGAGACATTATGTGTAATAATTGGACCATTCGTTTAAGGATTTGAGTCAAACTAGTCAAGAGTTGAGCTGTATTTGGGTTGTGATGCTGCTATGATTATTGGTTTTGCACCACAGGCTTCAAATTCTTCTAGTGGTGGACTGCTACAGCCTTGAGCTTAGAATCAATGTTGGGTTGTAAAAGGTTTTCTTTGCATTTCTCTTCTACCTAAGTTTTCATCATCCCTCCACGTATTGTCATTTGATGGTTATTTCTCCACCCTCTTGTGCTTCTCCTAGTGGTGAACCACTGCTGTTTGTTATTCCATGCTCTTGTTGGGAAGTGGAGAGTTTTCTGGATAGGATAACCTCAGACATATGGCTTCCTTCTGCTATCCATGGTAGAAAAATTCTGACTTGTATCTCTGGTTAGCCTTAGGCAGAAATTTCCCCTAAATCAGCAGCAGCAGGCCTCTAATAATATAGATACAGATATAGCCATAAGATTCTGGAAAAAGAAGGGTTTATTATCTCCCACTTACTCCAGCCATGGAGTAGAAGGTGTTTTACTTCTATGCTCAGCCAGATCAGCTGGTACTTGTATTTGGTCTTACTCTGTTGCCATTTCTAGTCCTAGCTGCCTTCACAAAATAGACCCTGGCCCTGGAAATTTTTGTAGGTTGTCTGATTTTTCTCTCCTTGTAGGATGACAGCAATAATTTTAATCATCAGTATTTATTTAAATCTACTCTCTCTTGTGTATTTTGTAATGTAATCTTCATATCTCGTATTTTTTTTCCTTTTTATTCTAATTCCTGAAATCAAGCAACTCTTGTTTAATTTCATCCTCTTTTTTGGACATTTATTTTCTTAGTTTTCAAACTTCTAATTTAAGGTATATTTTTTCAGTATCCCCAAATGCTTTTTGGAGAATATTCAATTTGAGAAGTTGTGTTATACTTCTCTTCTGCTTTGTGATTTTTTTTTTTTTTGGTTGGGGGAGAATATTCAACAGTTGAAATTATTCAGATTTTCTATTTTCTTTTTACAGCAGTTTTATGTGAATGTCATTTGCTTTTTTCTAGTCCTTCTCAATGGGGTTACTAGTTCAAGAGTGCCCTCTTCTGTTAGTTTAATAAAATACAAATGATTTAATAGGTAATGATAGGGAGGAGTGTTGTCATTTTCTTCCACTTTCTTTTCTGCAGGATCCTTAATTTCTTCACTCTTATCTCTTTCTTTGCCTTAATTGTGACATCTCCAAAAGCCACCACCTGTCCTATATATTTGATTTTCCCAAAGAGCAATGCTTCTCCAAGGATGTTATTGTTGGTCTGACCCTCTTTCAAGGCCCTCCCCTGTAGACAGAGCAATAAACTACCAATTCCCAGCTCTGCGTTCAGAACTTTGGCACTTATTCTTGGACATTTTCTTACAGAAGTAATCTCTGTGCTTGATCTAAGAGTCTCTACTCATCTATTCTTTTTCATTAAAGCCTTCTCTGCCTTTCTGCCCGTACTCTCAGTGTCAGGCACATTCTAGAATTTGGTTTATTATTCCACTTATAAGTAATTCCAAAGTGTTGGTGTTTTGTATCCTATAATGCTAAAAGTGTGGGGCCTGCATAGCTTAATATATACTCCCAGTTTTTTATGTGTTCTTAGGCAGAAACTGTTTGGAGAAAAATAAAATCAGGTATTTATCATTAAATGATAGTGTATTCATAAAATTAAATATCATATAGTATTAAAACACAGTGAATTTCTGATAAACATAACATGGATGAACCTCAAAAACATGTTGAGTTGAAAGTAGCTAGATACAAAGGACTATACATACTATTGCTTTTATTTGTATGTTTTTGAACATTATTGAAATTCTACAACAGGCAAAATCAATTTATTGTGATAGAAATAAGATCAGTTGTTGCCTGAGATAGGCAGCACATGGAATTCACTGCAAAGGAGAATGAGAAATTTATTGTAACTTGTAATGATGAAAATATTCTCTATCTTCACGGGGTGATAGTTATGTATATGCATATATTTCTCAAAACTTATCAAATGATGCACTTAAAATGTATGTATTTTGTTGTATATAAATTTTACCTCAGTTAATTTGATTTTTAATAAAACTCAATGTACTGGTTAAATAACATGTTAGACAGTGATGAAGAGAGAATTAATAAGTCAAAAGATCAGAAAAGCAAAATATATAAAATATTACAAGAAAGTAAAGAGATTTAGAAAATAGGCTGGGCATGGTGGCTCATGCCTATAATCCTAGCACTTTGGGAAGCCAAGGGGAAGAATTGCTTGAGTCCAGGAGTTCAAGATCAGCCCTGGTAATATAGCAAGACCCCATCTTTACAAAAACAAAAATGAAAACAATTAGCTGGGCATGGTGGCAAGCACTTGTAATCTCAGCTACTCTGGAGGCTGAGGTAGGAGGATTGCTTTAGCCTGGGAGGTTGAGGCTGAAGTGATTTATGATCACACCACTACACTCCAGGCTGGGTGACAGAGTAAGAAACCCTGTCTCAAAAAAAAAAAAAAAAAAAGGAGAGACTTAGAAAATAGAAAAATAATATCCAATATACATCTAGCAAAAATTCCAGAGAACAAGAATACGAAGAACAAAAGAGAAGCAACAAAGCAAAATGACTGTGAATTTTCCAGAATCAAAGGAAGAAATAAAGTTTTATATGGCAAAAAGAAACACAAAGTGAGTAGGTTAATTTTTCTTCTTCATAATATATTGCAGTGAAACTGTAGAATTTCAAAAACAAAGAAAAAATCTATAAAGAAGGCATAAAAACAGAATGTCTAGGAGAAAAAGTTAAATAATGAGCAATATTCTTAAAAATAAAAATAGTTGCCAGAAAACCACTGAAGTGCTGTTAGCATAAAAGTTTATACCTAAATTATCACTCAAAACAAAGGCAAAAATAAATACAAATTCACGTAAAGACAAGCTGAGAAAGTTTCCTATTCACTGTGAGTTGCTGAAATTTTTTCAAAAGATGTAATTCAGTAAGAAGTAAGGAAAGCAAGTAACAATGTTGGGAAAAAATTGGGAAAAAAATGAGATGAAGATATTTTGTCACAGCCCTGGAGATATGATTAAAAAACAAAGTATGAGGCCAGGCATGGTAGCTCACACCTATAATCCCAGCACTTAGGGAGGCCGAGGCAGTTAGATCACCTGAGGTCAGGAGTTCGAGACCAGCCTGGCCAACATGGTGAAACCCCATCTCTACTAAAAATACAAAATTGGCCAGGTATGGTGGCACACGCCTGTAGTCCCAACTCCTTGGAAGGCTGAGACCGGAGAATTGCTTGAACCCAGGAGGCGGAGGCTGCAATGAGCCAAGATAGCACCACCGCACTCCAGCCTGGGCAAGACAGAGAGAGACTCCATCTCAAGGAAAACACAAAGTAATTATCTGAAAAGGACAAGGAATTATATGATTATTTTTTAAAACTGAAAAGGAAGAAAGAGTAGGAAGGACTCTGGGAAAAAATATGACATAAAATAACACTAACTAAAGAATTTGTAAAGGCAATGGTGTTGTCCTTGTAGACATAGCACAGTTTCTAAAGGCAAAATGTGTATGTTCCGTTCCTATTGTGTCACGTTCCAGTGTTTTTACTTTAAGTAAGTCACTAAAATATCTCAATTTCCTCATCTGTTAAATGAAAATAGTGTCAGTACCACCTCAGAGGATTGTTGCAAGGAATAAATATAAACAGTTTTTCACGGAAGTTGTCATCATTCTTGGTTACTGATCGTACGTAGGCATTTTGATTCTGAAAGCTAGTTGGAACTGAGTGGATTTCCTTTGATCAAGTGTGTTTCCTCCTAATAATGAAGTTTCTAGTAATCACTGTGTGATCTTTTGCTAGATAGGACCTTGGATTCTTCACTCAATCGGCATGAGGCTCAGTTTGCTCATCCATAGAACGGGAATAATGCTGTCCATCTTTCATTGTTGTGATGCATAAATGAGTCAGCCAAAATGCATAACTAATCAAAAATATGAAGTCCCTACAATTACCTACATGAGCCAACACCATCCAGACACTCATTCATATTATTCTCCTCATAACAAGCTCCTCTCCTCCCTCACTCACCTCCTTGCCATTGCAGGAATGTGCCCGCACACTCCATGATCGGGACCTTTGCACTTGCTAATGTCCAAATATTGTCATGATTGCACCTCCCTTCTGTTAAGTCTTACTCAAAAGTGATCTTTGCGATAAAGAATCTCTTGACTACTCTCTATTCGAAACATTTCATATCCATGTTCCAGCTTGATCTTCCTCCAACATATCATATATTGTACTTATACATCTTACATTTTTTCTTTCTCCCCTACTAGAGTGTATGCTTTATGAAAGCAAAGATTTTTTAACTTTGTTATCTTTCATTGACACTTCTCCATCACCCATAACAGTGCCAGGCATACCCCTGGCATTTAATAAATATTAACTGAATGAATCATTTAAAGGTTCTATCAGACCCATCTTAGGTGTTTCCTCATATTTCCTTCACTCTTCCCAATTTCTAAAATCTTAGCAGCTTCCTCCACTCAGACCCTGCAATTCAAATTACGCCTGGGCCTTCCAATAGCAGTTTTGGGTGTGCTAGGCCCTATCCACTAGCTTTCATTGAAGATCCAAGCCTATAAGTCATTTCTGGACTTGGCTGAATTACCATATCCACACAAGATGTGAGATCTGGCATCTTGAGTGACTGCCCAACAGGCCAGATGACGCAACCCAAAAAGACCAAGAAGTTAACTCCTCTCTGTGGGAAAAACTTTGAACAACAGGAAATGAGGGAAGAAGGGGAGATGCAGACAGCTGTATTCCCACCCTTTCCTCATTCCAGCAACTACGTAGTGATATGAATTCTCCTTGCAACCAGTCTGGAGATAAATCCTTGGGCTAGGCCAGCACATTTGCCAAGCAGCCTACAGTGTCTCTCTGTAGCATGTTCTGAAGCAAGAGGCAAGTGTGGTCACAACCTGTTCACATTGCTTCCCATTGCTCCTTGCTTCATTTCTCTCCCTTCCCCTTTTTCTCATCCTCATCATTTTGCCTGAGTTTTCATCTTGCAAATCAGGTGCCAGCAGTGTAATCAGAGCCTCAGACTCTGTTTTCTGAAGAACCTGGGCTAAGACAAGGTTTTTGAAGTTTCCATTCCTTTGGATTCAAGGGGCAAACCACATTAATTACTCAGTAGATGAGAATACAGTGATTATAATCCATGTCGTTAGAGTCAAACCGAACCAAGTTGAATCTCAGTGGTACCATTTCCTAGCCACATGACTCTGGGCAGTTCACTTAATCGTTCAGATATTTAACATCCATGTGTAAAAAGGAATAATGTAGCTACCTCTTGCTGTTGTGGTGATAACAAAATGACAATGTCTGACATGAAATAATTGCCCATAACAGTGGTAAAACAAAACAAAACAAAAAAGCCATAGTACTCCTCATGACAGAGTAGGGAGAGGATAGGATTCAAAGTATGTTAAGCAAAAAAAAGCTGTAAGCAATTTCTTACAATGTTGCAGAATATAGTGTTAATACACTTCTATACCAACTCATAGGTGCAAATGATTTGTTCCTGGGAGGCCAAGTGAGAGAACAGTAAGAAATTATGGCAAATTTTGTACATCTGGTTAGCACTATGAAACACTTTGTGATATGCTTTTTCATTTGAGGTTCCTAGCAACTCTGTGAGGTAGGTCTCTTCATTTTGCATTTACTTATATTGCAGATTCTTGTTGCATTTAAGAGATGAAAAAAAAAGCCAATGCCAAGATTTACATTGTATGTATTAGTTTGCACAGTAGTGTTAGCTGCTGTAGCAAATGCTAACATTTCAGAACTCAAAACTGTGGTCAATGGTCAATGACCCCTTTCAACACTGATATTCATGACTTTTTGTGTCTTGTGGTTCTGCCCTCCTCAAAGGCCTCGAAATCCTCTGCCTTCAGGAAAACATGAAGAAAATGGGAGCATACATAACTGCATCTTAACTGGTTTGGCCCAGAGAAGACATCCATCACTTCTGCTCGCATTCCATAGTCTTGTGGTTGCAGTTCTATGCAAGGGGTAGAGGGACATGGGGGCATGGGCTCTGGCAGGGAACATACTTGTCAGTTACCACTCTATGATATGAAAGGTGGAATGAAAGATTGATGGACAGTAAGCCATCTCTGCAGGAGAAAGTCGGATGACAGAGTTAGTTCACCAACCAAGGAACTGTGACACTAGAGCTTGTGTTCTCTCTACTATGCCATATTGCTTCTCAGCAGATATAAGCAGCTCCGTGACAACTCATAACAAAAACAGAAAATCAGATTGCATCCCTTCCTATCGTAGCCAGTTTTATTTATAAAATATGGTATTTGGTTTTTAATAAAAAGCAATATCACATTCCTATTACCTAGTTGCACACATTCTAATAAAACTGTAAGGTCTATAAATATATAGCTCATTTGAGGACATGAATGATATCCAGGACGTGGAATTTTTCATTCTAACAGCTTACGACACATTTTTAATGAACATGTCTACAAAATAAAAAGGGGCAAAACTTGGAAAATTAAGACCAACCAATTATCGGTTTAGTTTGGCCTGCTGTCTTGATTTCTCCTTAGCCAAAACATTTTGAGGTGAATTAGTAAACATGCAAACAGAAGAGAGAACAATAAAACACAAAGGCAGTGCTCTCTATGATATGCTAAAGTTTATTTAAAAATATAATTGTGGTTTACCCAATAGAAATTGAATCCATGAGGGTAGAAAACAAAAGAATCCATTTTTTTCGTTTGAAATAGAAACATTTATGTTTGCAACCAAATTTTTTATTTAAAAAGATGAAACAAATTCATTTTGTCTTAGAATTCAACATGCAGGCGTATCTCAAAGTTCCTGCAGGTTGGTTCTAAACCACTGCAATAAGGGAATATTGCAATTAAATAAGTCACATGAGACCTTTGGTTTCCCAGTGAATATAAAAGTTATGTTTACACTATAGTCTATTAAGTGTGTAATAGCTATGTTTAACAAAATAGTATGTACACCTTAATTTTAAAATATTGCTAAGAAATGCCAACAATCATCTGACCATTCAGTAAGTCATAATCATTTTGCTGGTGGAGGGTCTTGCCTTGACATTCGTGGCTACTGACTGATCAGGGTGGTGCTTGCTGAAGATTGGAGTTACTGTGACAATTTCTTAAAATAAGACAACAGTGAAATTTGCCACACTGACTCTTCCTTTCACGAAAAATGTCTCTGTAGCATGAGATGCTGTTTGATAGCATTCCACCCACGGAATGGATGCTGTGTTAGCAGGCACGAAAACAACATGAATCCCCTTGTACATTTCCATCTGAACTCTTAGGTGACCAGATGCACAGTCAATGAGCTACTGCTACTAATATTTTAAAAGGCATTTATTTTTTGAGCAGTAGGTCTGGACAATGGGCTTCAAATATTCAGTAAACCATGCTATGAACAGATGTGCTGTCATCCAAGCTGTGTTGTTGCATCTATGAAGCACAAGCAGAGGAGACTTAGCATCATTCTTAAGGTCCCTAAGATTTTCAAAATGGTCAGTGAGCACTGGCTCCAACTTAAAGTGATCAGCTGCATTCACCCATAACAAAAAAGTCAGCCTGTCCTTTGAAGCTTTGAAGCCAAGCATTGACTTCTCCTCTTTAGCTATGCAATTCCTAGACGGCGTCTCTTTCCAATATAAGGCTGTTTTGTCTACATTGAAAACCTGCTGTTTAATGTAGTCACCTTCCCCAGTGATCTTAGCTGATCTTCTGGAAAACTTGTAGCTTCTACATCAACATTTACTGCTTCACCTTTTACTTCCATTTTATGGAGACGTCTTCTTTTCTTAAACCTCGTGAATCAACCTCTGCTAGCTTCATATCTTTCTTCTGAAACTTCCCAACCTCTCTTAACCTCCATAGAATTGAAGAGAGTTGGGACCTCTGGATTAGGCTTGCCTTAAGGGAATGTTGTGGTTGGTTTGATCTATCCACACCACTCAAACTTTCTCCATATCAGCAATAAGCTTGTTTAACTTTCTTATCTTTCATGTGTTCGCTGGAGTAGCACTTTTAATTTCCTTCAAGAACTTGTCATTTGCATTCACAAACTGGTTAACTGCTATATGAGGCCTAGCTTTCACTCTGTCTCAACTTTCAACACACCTTCCTCACTAAGCTTAATCATTTGCAGTGTTTGATGTAAGGTGAGAAATGTGAGACTCTTCCTTCCTTTCACTTGAACACATAGAGGTCGTTGTAGGGTTATTAATTGTCCTAATTTCAATATTGTTGTATCTCAGGGAATAAGAAGTCCCAAGAAGAGGGAGAGAGATGGGGGAATACTCAGTCAGTCAGACAGTCAGAACACACATAGCATTGACTGATTAAGTTTATCATCTTATATGGGCACAGTTCATGGCACTCCAAAATAATAATAATAATAACATCAAAATCACTGATTACAGATCACCATCACTGATATAATAATAATAATAATTTTGAAATATTACTATAATTACCAAAATATAGTACAAAGACACAAAATTTACACATGCTGTCAGAAAAATGACACCAAGAGACTTGCTTGATGCAGGTTTGCCACAAACCTTCAAACTGTAAAAACACAATATCTGCAAAGTGCAATAACATGAAATATGCCTGTATTCATTGTCCATTTTTTCTTCCAATTTCCCCTCTAACCAGTAAAGTTAGAGTTACGAGAAAAAAAACATACGTTTATTTAAATGGTGTTGACATACCCTGAGAATTTGTAAACATGTTTGTTTCCACATGCTCCTTCCTCAGCCATATAGTCTTTGAAAAATAGAGGGATTTACATAATGGTAGCATGGGCCACTTGTGTGGCATAAATATATATGTTGCTAAGTAAACATTATATACACATAAAATACATACATAACACTAAGTCTTGCTTATACAAGAGCTAAAGTAAAGAGTGCCTTCTGGCTCAGCTCAGAAAATGTAATTTCTATAATAAATCATTTTTGTCCTTATATCTTGATAGTCAAGGCCCACACAATAAGATAAAACTTTCACACACGATAAGATAAAATTTTCTCTCTCTCTCACACACACACACACATACACACACACACACACACACACACACACGGAAACTAGGGATAGCAACACTATCAAAAACTAAATGGATCCCAAACCAGTGAATGCTAAATAGTCAAAAATCATCATAAAAAAAAGTGTGTGTTGCTGTTTCTTTTATTTAAGCCACTGGGTTTTCAACATTCATCAGAGTAAGAGAGAAGCTTCCATTAGTTTTTTATGGATGGTAACTAGATCTGCTTTCTTTAACATTCCAAGCCAGCTGGGCCTGGCAATGCTTGTCACTGCTCTGATCAGCTGTAGGGGTCTAAAGACTCCCTGTGTCTGTCTTTCGCTTATCATTCTAAAGACACTAATCTCCAAATAATAATCTGGTGTTGTTAACCTTAGGTTTGAGCTTTATAGTTCATCAGGAAAGAAAGGACAGTGTTCAGAATGGTAGAGAAAATATCTACAGTTTATAAAGGAAAACTGAAACTGCTTTCCCAATGTAGCAAGTCCTCATCATCAAAAAATCACTTACTCCACAAGGAAAGGTCTATAGTATAATACTGTTTTTACCTATCCTTTTTCACTTCTTCGCCCAGAAGTTACCTATTAATAATGATAGTCTCAGTTGAGAAACATCCAAAAAATTTGGCAGAATTTTTTTAAATTTTCTTTCCTATCCTTTCAGCTGTCTGCCCAGAATTTGACCATAATTGGAAGCAAGTTCTACGTTCGCAGCAATTCATCTTTCTACATCACCTGTTTCTAGGTGATAAAAATGCCATTCTCAAATTAGTGTGGCATTTGTGCAGTTAATTATATGTATTAGAAATCATTGCAACAGTAATGTAATTTTCACCCCACACATACGAAAGCAGAAATCTTCCCTAAACGCACAACTCCCATGCATTAAACTTCATGGCCAGTTCTTACTAAGTGAAACCTTAGAAAGATATTTTCTGAGAAAAATAATTAAAACTTTGAAGAAACAGTAAACGTTACCACCTCCCCAAAATGCCTAGGAATAAGAAAGAGAATACAGTTTTCTTACAAATCAAAGATAATCACTTAGAGACCCCCAGAAAAGGATGCTTCTTACCCTCAGGTAACTTAGAGCCTAAATTATGAATTTTGTAATGACTTATTTCAGGTTCAACCGTAAAGCTACATGTTAATTGTACCATACACTTGTCAATCCTGTATTACTTTCCATCTTTGTTACTTTTAATAAATTACAGATAATTACTAAAATCTTGATATGTTTTTCCTTCATCTCAAATTTGGATAAGACCTTATTTTCTCTATACCATTTGGCTATAAAGAATTTTAAAAGTAAAGTGCTTATTAGCTGTTATAACAATAGCTGATTAAATGCCAACAAAAAAGTCACTCTTCACATTTTACTTTCATTTTTGGACTCAGTTAAAATACTTCCAAAACATGCCTGCCTTTACTTTGAGAAGATGTAATTGTGATATTAAATTTTATTGAAATTTCTCAGGTCCTGATTTGTGTACAGGCTGGTGCTCTGAGTTCCCACGAAGCAGTAAAACGTTTAAAATACTGTCTGTGCAAATGCAAAATTTATGAATTCACACATCTCTGGTTGATTTATGTGAAATAATAATGCACTATTTAATGCTTAAACATGGCTAGGAGCAATGCTAGGCTATCAAGATGTACAATGGAATAATAGATTTATAAGACGGATAACCTTCTTGCCTAGAGAAGCTTGTTTAAAGGTGTTGTACAGATATATTAAACTATATGTAATTTTATACTAACTTAATGCTGTAGGCCTGTACTGCAAGCAATAAAAGATTACAGTCATGGCATTTGCAATAATAAAATGATCTGGCTATTCAACATAAGGTATCTGAGGACTAAAAGGAGATAAGGAACTTGTTTAAAACTTTTGTCCCTTTTCATTCATTGCTCTTTACAAAATATTTTTCCCCTTTATGTGGCCAACATAAATCCATGGCCCAGTGGTTGGCTCTCATCATGTAACTGGGGGAAAAGTTGTCCGTGAGGATAATAACTGGATGTTTTCAGGGGTCCTCCAGGCACATTTAATTCTCACATGATTTGCTTCAAAAAACTAACTAAAAACTCATTAAGATGAGACACAAGAGAGAATTATAATGGGCAGGTTTTGGGTGGTCTCTTTACATTTTTTCTTATAGTGCAAGTATTTTTTCAGTTAGAGAAGAATATATTTTTGTCATCTGAGTTTTTGTTCTTTCAATTTTTGTAAGGTAAACACCGATATACATGAGTCCAACTTTTATGCCCAAGAGAGAAGAGATATTTTTAAAAACTTTAGAATTTTTAGTTGTTATTCTCATGATACAGTGCTTTGAATTTGTAGTGATTTTCTTTCAAAGTTTATTCTTCTTCCACATAGTGTGCTAAATTAATGACAAAATGTCTCTCTAAAATAGAGATATAAACAAGGTAATCAGTACCTTTAAAATATTTCCATTTGTATTGCAATTTCAACTAAATTTAACAGATGTATTCATTTATCTATACACGATTCAGCAAAGTAATTTTAATAACCAATGAGGTATTTTAAATTTTGTGTTAACTAACGCAGAATTTTCATGCAATCTCTTGAAATCACCAATTTTTTGTCACATTGAAACTTCAGTGCAATTCATTTTACATTGATTAGTGAAGTTACAAACCAAAAGAGCTATACAGGATAAATGACCAGCTATAAGGAAATACAGATTGGTCCTGTATTTTCTAATTACATTGCAAAAGGTCCAGTTGAAATCAAATTAGAATTTGGTGACATTTTCAAAATACTGAAAATAAAGAATTTTTTTCTTTCAGCTAGGAAAACTCCATTGTATCTCTGTGACTCCATTGCCCATTTAAGAGAACATTTTAAAAGTTTGACAGTAATATCAATTATATGACCTTCAAGTCAGCTCTGTGTGTCAGAAAATAGCCCAATCGCCTATTGACCATGAAATGTTCCACTCTCTTTCTGTGCATATAGTTTCAAAACAGCAAAATTTTCACAGCTATTGTTAATGGCATTTCAGCAACTTTTATTCCCTATTTACACATACAGTGGAAACACATATAATTAAGAAATATCTCAGTGCTGAAATATCATCTTATGTGAGGCTCTAACTGTTGAATGATTTTCAGCATTTTCAACATTGCCCTTAGGAGATGTACAGTATCTGAATAGCCAGAAATCTAGTAACCAGTTGAAACTTGCCAAAATATGTAGTCAGTCTGAGCTTTGAAAAGGCAGAGGATATAACTTGTGTCCATTTTAACCAGGTTTCCTGTGAGTAACATCTGCCTAGCTTCCTGAGGTGTGATCAGCAGAAACACTGTGAACACAGGTAACTGGGGTACCCTTTATAAAAAGAAGAGAGGAAAGAAACTGTGGCATTACTCAACCTTGATTCCTAAGGGATACAAAGGTATTCTTATTCAGAAAAACATGAATTCAAACACAAAAGATACAAATATAATTAGAAAAACATATTAAATTTGATATTTGAATGTTTTGGATTGGAAGTTAAGAGAACGTTCAAGTTTCTGCTTAAATGGCACCAATATAAACAGCACAGCCTCCCCCGTCCTATCCCACCTACATTATTTTCTATCTTCTTACCCTGCTTTTTTTGGTCATAACACCTTTAATACCCAAATTATTATGTATTCATTTGTTTCTCGGTTTATTGTCTCATGCCCTCTACCAAAATGTAAGCTCTGTGAGTGCTGAAAGTGACTCCATTTTGTTCATTGCTGTATCTAATGCACCTTGGACCAACAGCACCCTGTAGAACCCAATAAATATTCATTGAGCAAATCAGTCATCTCTTTCACTAACTAATTCTTTAGGCTTGAATAAGTCATTCAATTCTTCTAGGTTTCAGTCTTCCTCTACTTTCTAGAATGAGGCATTGGACAATCTTTCAGATTAAAATACTTTAATTTTATTAAAATGCTTTAATTTGACCCCATAGACTTTCCCCTATAAATTATGGCATGTTTCCATGAATCTATTTAGACAAATATTAATTTCCCAAACAACACCAGTTATGGTTATTCCATAGCCATAACCAGATTAGAGCTTTAGTAAGTGTCATACTTTTCCACTTTAATAATTCAAATTCCTCTTCAGTTACTTAAATTAAAAAAAAAAAAAAGCATAGTTTTGTGCTGGCTATCTATTTATTGCTCCTCAAGTCCAAATCCCTAATCATACTGCCTTGTGAAACTGCAGCTGGACCCTCTAAACATTTCTCCTTCTGTCGACTCCATTTGTTGATTGGCACAGTTCTAAGCATTATCAGTAGAGGGCGATAGTGGAACACTGGCGAAGAAAAGAATGTCTCCTCACTCAAGTGTTTCCTCCCTTCTGGCTCCTGCAGTGTGTGCCAGCATGTGAGACGCTGGTAGTGCTCAGTTACCCAGCAATCCAGCAGCAACCCTGCAGGCAGCTTCCTAGCAAGTTCGACTGGTACCCCAGTCAGCAACCCAGAAAGTCTGGCAGGCACCTCAGTGAATGGTTTCCAACAGTGTTCTGCCTGTGTTCTAGCTGATTTCCCAGTAAGTTTCACTGGCATCCCAGCAAGAAGTTTCGTGTTTGTCCTACTGTCCCACATCAGGGAGCTTCTCCTCCATCCAGTGGGCTGCAGCTATGCCCTCTCCAACAGGACTGAATCTCAGCATGGAAGCAGGGGCTGCTTCCAGATTCAGTTCTTCCCTCAGTACTTGGACTTAGCCATGGCATCAGTGACTGCATTCTCTGCTGTTCCTGTATTCCTAGAAGTTCTCTTTACCTCTTAGTAATTAGTCCCTAGCTACTAATTGATAATTATCTATAAGAAACTTTAATTATTCAGATTACTGTGTGTTTTCTGTCTCCTAGCTGGACCCTGAATGATAATAGTAGTTAAAAGGAAGTGTTTCTCAAACACTGCGGCTAGATTAGTCTGAATTTTCTGCAATACTATTTGTGCAGAAAGAAGGCAAGAGCTCCATACAGAAGTTCGGTGGGTCTTGGGGAAGTCAGAGAAACTTAATAAAATTAAATAATGTATCTACTACGACCTCAAATTATGCTAACATCTCTATTTGTATTTTCTAAAGTTATGGGAGTTCTTGTCATTTTGAGACTTATTATTCCTCAAAATGCTAAAAAACAGAAAAGTCTACAATTTAAAAGTATGCTTCCGTAGTTTCTAGTTTTATACAAGGGAATTATTTAAAAAGAAGGACAGATTTTTAATGAGCAAGTGAGGGAAATGGAATTTAATAAATACACATGCCCCTAGAGTCCAATTTCCTTTATATAAGAGGATGAAAATTGGTCAGTAAAACGCCTTCGTGTAGATTGTTACAGACTTTACACATGGTTGCTCACATGTATAAACCATCAGGGTCTTACATATCCGATGATAGTAGCTTAAACAGGATTAGGCATGGGTACTTTCTGGTTAGAATATAGTATTTCATAGACCTCATGAACCTTATGGAATGCTTTATGGGTTTAATGCAAAACATACACAATAAACCTTCACACCATGATTTCTTTTCTCCTTTTAAAAGACTCCCTTAAATTGTGCAACAAATATATCTCCTTTTGAGTCCCCTTCCTTAACTTTCAAAAGCTGAATAAGATCCTCAATACTTGTCCACCTTGTTCTTTCACTTAGCCAAAAGAGATGATGTCATCTGACACAAATATACATACTTTCTTATATTCCTCAGAAGCTGTACAGATGTCCTTCACTCTTTTAAAGAAACTATTAAAGTCAGAGTTGGAAATAGGTACCCTGTTTAAGTAAACATGAGCAGTAGTTTCCGGAAAAAAAAAAAAAAACAGTATTTAAAAAATTTTAGTTGATGTTATTCTTTAACTGCTACTTGTTAAATATTTTGAAAGCATTGTCTGTATTGAAGAAAAGAAATAGAGCCATGATAGGAAATAATTTCCACATAAACTATATTGCACATTGAGGGCAGGCTGGATGGGAGAATAAGAGAGGGAAGATGATGAAATTGTAACCTATAAGCCTGAGTATATGTGGAAGTAGAGATTGTTCTTGCCTGGCAAGACAGATACGTTTCCTCAGGTAGGTTTTAACTATCAGAGACTGTTCCACTCCCCTCTCTACAACTTTCCTGCTATCTCAGTCCTGGTGTAAGCCCCTTATTTTACAAACCAAAAAACTAAGCTATATGTAGGTTAAGCCCAAGGTTACATGGCTCATTGCTGAACTGAGCTTTAATGCATTGAGAATTGCAGTACTTTTAACCAAAATCAGTTCACAGACACTGTAGCAGAGGCTGCTAGTTGCCTCCCAAAGTCCAGCCTCCCGTCTTGAAACAGAATTCCACTTTGTAGATGAGCACATTGCTACCCAGTCTCCCTTGCAGCTAGGTGTGGCTATGAGACCACTTGACCTGTAAGATGTAAATAGAATTTGTCTATGTAGTTTCCAAGAATTATCACTAAAGGTAAAAGTTACAGCCTTTTCTGCCACCTCAGTGTTCTTGCAGACTCAATTAAAATTAAGCAGCTGACAAATAGTCATCTTGGACCCTAAAGTGATATGCTAAATATGACTGACCAACAAGAGAGAAAGACCATGGGTCTTGATGCAATGATGCCACCATACCAGGCCTGGACTCCCTACTTCAAGAAAGAAATGATCTTGTCTAAGCCACTAATAGGCACCTACGGCTAATCCTAATCCTAACTGCCACAGACAATTTCAGGTCCATGATGTGTATGGCTGCTCTTTGAGACAGAACAACAAATCCTCACATCTCAGGAAGAGTCCAACAAAAATCTGAGGTCTTGCTACTCAAAATGTGATTCCCTGACCAGTAGCAATGACATCAGCTGCAAGTTCAACAGCAACTCAGAATGCCAGTCCTCTCCATATGAAACCCGAAGCTGCATGTTTACAGGATTTCTGGGTATCTGCACTCACACCGAAGAAGCACTATTTTAAGATAACTGACATAACCTTCCCATGAAAATTGCTACTGGACCTAGTGGGTGTGGGCAGTTTTATTGTAGGATCTTTCTGCTGAGACCAACAAATTCCATGGTCTCTGGCAAGATATCCAAAATCTGATTCAGGTCTTCTAGTCACTTGTAGCCAGCTATCAGGTGAGGATCTATATTTTAAATTTAATAATCATCAAAAAGCAATTTTAAACATAATTTTGTATGTCTCGGTAAACCCTAGGAACACAAAATGTCAACAATCAGTTAAAATACGAAGAAATACTGGTCTCTGTTTTCTTCTTGTGATTGTATAATAGTCCTTTGCAGAAGTGGACACAGTTGATCCTGAGGCATGTTTCTTAATCCCAGTCTGGAGTTTTCTCCACACACTGTGGCTTATTTGTGCAGGAAGGAGGAAAGAGCTTCATACAAGAGTTTGGTGTGTCTTGGAGATGTCTGAGAAGCTTGCTTCTGGTTACAATGAATCAGAGGTAGAAGTTGGACTGCCATGGGTCCTAAATATAAGTTCCTTCCCTTTGACCAAAAAAAAAAAAAAAAAAAATCCATTACACAATTTTTACTCTGAAAACATTCTTCAAAAAGGATTTCATAAGGTGAAGATTCAAAGTTGTATAATGTCCATTTTGAGTAACTCTAATTGTTTAAAAATGATTTCTCTTGGTATCTTGGGTTCTGTAATTATTTTAAAAATAATTATGATCTAAAGTATAGTAAGTTTAAGGATGGGCAGTAATAACTTTAACAAACCAGAAAGAGTGGCTGTCCAAACAACTGAACATGTTCTTGTATATTCTTACTCCTGTACTGACAATGTTTGGAATTAGTGCTAGTTCTCATTGTTCTGTCCAGTGCTTTAAAAAAAAAAAAAATTCTTTTTTAAATTTTTATTTTGTTTGATTTTACTTTAAATTACAGGATCTATGTGCAGAATGTGCCCGTTTGTTATGTAGGTATATGTGTGCCATGGTGGTTTGCTGCACCTATTGACCCGTCCTCTAGGTTCCCTCTCCTCAGCCCCCAACCCCACAACAGGCCTCAGTGTGTGATGTTCCCCTCCTTGTGTCCATGTGTTCTCATTGTTCAACTCCCACTTATGAGTGAGAACATGCAGTGTTTGGTTTTCTGTACCTGTGTTAGTTTGCTGAGGATGATGGCTTCCAGCTTCATCCATGTCCCTGCAAAGGGCATGATCTCATTCTTTTCTATGGCTGCATAGTATTCCATGGTGTATGTTTTTGTTATCCATTCTATCATTGATGGGCATTTGGGTTGCTTTCGTATCTTTGCTATTGTGAATAGTGCTGCAATAAACATACATGTGTATGTGTCTCTATAGTAGAATGATTTATATTCCTTTGGTTATATACACAGTAATGGGATTGCCAGGTCAAATGGTATTTCTGGTTCTAAATCCTTGAGGAATCACCACCCTGTCTTCCACAATGGTTAAACTAATTTACATTCCCACCAACACTGTAAAAGCGTTCCTATTTCTCTACAGCCTCATCAGCATCTGTCGTTTTTTTGACTTTTTAATAATCACCATTCTGACTGGTATGAGATGATATCTCATTGTGGTTTTGATTTGCATTTCTCTAATAATCAGTGATGTTGAGCTTTTTTTCACATGTTGTTTTACCACATAAATGTCTTCTTTTGAGAAGTGTCTGTTCATATACTTTGCCCACATTTGACGGAATTGTTTGTGGGGTTTTTTGTAAATTTGTTTAAGTTCCTTATAGATTTGGGATATTAGACCTTTGTCAGATGGGTAGATTGCAAAAATTATCTCCCATTCTGTAGGTTGCCTATTCACTCCGATGATAATTTCTTTTGCTGGGCAGAACCTCTTTAGTTTAATTAGATCCCATTTGTCAATTCTGGCTTTTTCTGTAATTGCTTTTGGTGTTTTAGTGATGAAGTCTTTGCCCACGCCTATGTCCTGAATGGTATTGCTTAGGTTTTCTCCTAGAGTTTTTATGGTTTGGGGTTTTACATTTAAGTTTTTAATCCACCTTGAGTTAATTTTTGTATAAGGTGTAAGGACGGGGTGAGTGTCAGGTTTCTGCATATGGCTATCTAGTTTTCCCAGCACCATGTTTTGAATAGAAAATCTTTTCTCCATTGCTTGTTTTTGTCAGGTTTGTCAAAGATCAGATGGTTGTAAATGTGTGGTGTTATGTCTGAGGTCTCTGTTCTGTTCCATTGGTCTATATATCTGTTTTGGTACCAGTACCATGCTGTTTTGGTTACTGTAGCCTTGTAGTATAGTTTGAAGTCAGGTAGCATGATGCCTTCAGCATTGTTCTTTTTGCTTAGGATTCTCTTGGCTATACAGGCTCTTCTTTGATTCCATATGAAATTTAAAGTAATTTTTTCTAATTCTGTGAAGAAAGTCAATGGTAGTTTGATGGGAATAGCACTGAATCTATAGATTACTTTGGGGAGTATGGCCACTTTCATGATATGGATTCTTCCTATCCATGAGGATGGAATATGTTTCCATTTGTTTGTGTCCTTTCTTATTTCCTTGAGCAGTGGTTTGTAGTTCTCCTTGAAGATGTCCTTCACATCTTTTGTTAGCTGTATTTCTAGGTATTTTATTCTCTTTGTAGCAATTGTGAATGGGAGTTCATTCATGATTTGGCTCTCTGCTTGTCTACTTTTGGTGTATAGGAATGCTTGCGATTTTTGCAGGTTGATTTTCTATCCTGAGACTTTGCTGAAGTTGCTTATCAGCTTATGGAGTTTTGGGACTGAGATGATGGAGTTTTCTAAATACAGAAACATGTCATTTTCAAACAGAGAGCATTTGACTTCCTCTCTCCCTACCTGAATACCCTTTATTTCTTTCTCTTGCCTGATTGCAAGATGTTGAATTTTATCAAAGGCCTTTTCTGCACCTATTGAGATGACCATGTGGTTTTTGTCACTGGTTCTGTTTATGTGATGGATTACATTTACTGATTTGCACATGTTGAACCAGCCTTGCATCCCAGGGATGAAGTTGACTTGATCATGGTGGGTAAGTTTTTTGATGTGCTGCTCTGTCCAATGCTTTCAATGGAGTTTCAAGCAGTTATAGTTACAGACACAATGGAATTCAAGTCAAACATACCTAAGAATATAATTCAAGATTTTCAAATAAATTAAATAGAGTAATATATGCTTGTCTCTTATTCATTTATCTGTAGCTTTATTTAATATAATAAACATATAATAAATTCCACATATTTAAAACGTGCCATATAATAACTTATGATACA
>NW_012119598.1:9135162-9146000 GCF_000951035.1 Colobus angolensis palliatus | reverse complement strand
CCAGCTAATTTTTTTGTATTTTTAGTAGAGACGGGGTTTCACCATGTTGGCCAGGATGGTCTCGATCTCTTGACCTCATGATCCACCTGCCTTGGCCTCCCAGAGTGCTAGGATTACAGGCATGAGCCACTGCGCCTGGCTTATGCTACCTTTTAATCCCTCCCACCTGTACCTCCCCACCCCCGATCCCTTTCTAGAGATAATCACTGTTTCTGCTTTCTGTCATGAGATTAGTTTGAATTTTTTATGATACTATTTGTCTAGCTTTTACCACTCTGCATAACAATTCTGATAATCATCGATGTTGCTGCATAGATTAATAGTTGTTGCTTTTTATTGCTGAGTAGTATTCATTATAAGGATATATAATAGCAAACATGTACATATAATAGCAAATGTCCACATAGCAATGGACATTCGGGTCGATTCCAATTTTCAGCTATTATAAATAAAGTTGCTAAGAACATTCATGTAAAAGTCTTTGTGTGGACATACAATTTCATTTCTCCTGGGGGAATGTTTGGAACTTGTGGTAGATCAATATTTACGTTTTTAAGAAACTGCCAAACTGTTTTATTTTAAAGCCCACCAGCAATAACAAAGTTCAAGTTTCTCCACATAACCACCAACTCTGTTGTCTGTCTTGCTGATTATAGTCATTTCAGTGGGTGTGTAGTGGTGTCTAACTGTGGTTTTAATTTATATTTCCCTAATGATTAATGATGTTGAGCATATTTTCATATGTTTATTTTCCATTCATATATCCTTTGGTAAATGATCTGTTTAAATCTTTTGGCTTTTAAAAATTGGTTTATTTGCTGTCTTATTATCATATTTTGGAGTTCTTTTAATACTCTGGATATAAGTGCTTTAACAAATGTAATTTGCAAATATATTTTCCCAGTCCATGGCTAATTTTTGCATTCTCTTAATAGTGTCTTTAAAATAATTTTTTAAATTGTGACCCAGGCCAATATATCACTTTTTTCTTTTTGCGTTGTATTTTTGATGTTGTGTTTAAATACTCATGATCTAACCCAAGACCACAAAGACTTCTAAATGTTTACCTCCAGTTGTTTCATGTTTTTTAGGTTTCACACTTAAGTCTAGAGACCATTTCAAGTTAATTTTTACATGTTGCAATATATGGTCAAATTTCTTTTTTTTACAGATGGCTGACCAATTGTTGCAGCATCATTTACTGGAATTATTATCCTTTATTCATAGAATTATCTTTGTTGAAAATCATTTCACCATATATTTTGAGCTTGTTTCTGGGTTCTTTATGCCTTTCCATTGATCTAGTTCTCCATTCTTATGCCAATACCACATTATTTGATTCCTGTAATAAGTCTTGAAAAACAGACATTGTAAGTCTTCCAACTTCATATAGAAATAAAACTGAATTTTATTCTTCTACCATTTCAATTTTGATTTATTTTGTCTTTCCTTATAGCATTGGCTAGAACTGCTAGTATAATGTTGAATAGAAGGAATTAAAGAGAATACCCTTGCCTTGATCTTAGGGAAAAGGCACTCAGACTTTTGGATGACATAGCTGTAGGATGACATAGCTGTAGGCTTTTCATAGATCCTTTCACCAGGTTGAGAAATATCCTTTTCATTCATAGTTTTCAGAGAATTTTTATCAGGGATAAATATTTAATTTTGTCAGTGGCTTTTCTAGTCTCTATCAATTTAACCTATGCATTTTTTGTTTATTAATATGATAAATTAAACTGCTTGATTTTCAAATGTTAAATGAAACTTGCATTCCCAGGATCATCCTCATTTGATCAAGTTTTATTACCTTTTTAAAAAATGTTAATGAATTCTATTTCGAAAATTTTTTTAACTGTTTTTGCATCTATGTTCATGAAGGTTATTGGTCTGTCATCTTTTTGTCCTCTAACATCTTTTTCTGGTTTTGGAATCAGGGTAATGCTATTCTCATAGAATAAGTTAGTAAGTGTTCCATTTTCTTCAATGTTCTACATCTGTGTAGACTTAGTATTATTTATTCCTCCAAAGTTTGTAGAATTGCCTAGTGAAAGCCACCTCAGCCTGGAGCTTTCTTTGTGGGAAGGTTGTAGCAAATTCAATTTCTCTTGTAGACATAAGCCTATTCTGGCTACCTATTCCTTCTAAAGTGAACTTTGGTAGTTTATGTCTTTCAAGAAATGTGTCCATTTTATCTAAACCATCAAATTTAGAGACATAAAGCTCTTTGTACTATCCATTTGTTGTCCTTTTAACATAGGTAGCATGGTATCTATGTCAGCTCTAGAATTTCTGATATTGATAATTTGTGTTTCCTCTGTTTTTTTCTGATCAGTCTGGCTAGAGGTTTATCAAGTTTGTAAATTCATTCAAAGAACTAGCTTTCAGTGTCTGTCATTGATTTTCAGTGTCATTGATTTACTGTTTTTAAAATGTATTTCTGCTCACATAATATTTTTCTTATATCTGTTAATTTTGGCATTAGCTTGCACTTTTTCCTAGTCTCTTAAAATAGAATCAGAGGTGAATGATTTCAACTTTTCTTCTTTTCTAATTTAGACATTTCTGGCTATAAAATTTTCTCTAATCACTGCTTTGGCTATAGTCTATAAATTTTGATATGTGGTGTTTTCACCTTCATACTGATTTCACTTTTGATTTCTTCTTTAACTCATGGGATATGCAGAATTATATAATTTATTTTCCAAATATTTATGAACTTTTTTTTTCTTTTTTTTTTTTATTATACTTTAAGTTCTAGGGTACATGTGCATAACGTGCAGGTTTGTTACATATGTATACTTGTGCCATGTTGGTATGAACTTTTTAGGAATTTTTTGGTTAATGATTCCCAATTTAATTTTTAGAGAATATACTTTATTAGATTTGAATTTAATGAAACTTGTTTTATGATCCCAAATATAGTTTACTTTAATAAATGTATTGGGTACACTAGAAAAGAATGTGTATTCTGCTCATTGAGTCTAGGGTTCTAGAAATAAAAGATCAAGTTTGTTGATGGAGTTATTAGAATATTCTACATCCTGTAGATATTCCACTTATTTATTCTATAATTATCGAGAAGAAATATTGAAATCTCTGACACTAATTGAGGATTTTTCTATTTCTTCTTGAAGTTCTGTCAGCTTTTTTTCTATTTTGAAATGTTTGTCTCTGTTATTAACTTGCTATTAACCTTTGTTATTCAATGCATAAACAATTCGGCTTATTATATGTTCAGAAATCTACTTCAATGGATATTAATATAACTACTCCAGCTTTCTTGTGATCAGTGGTAGTATGACTTTTTCCATTATTTCACTTCTATTTATTTCTTTATATTTAAAGTGGATTTCTTGTAGACAATATAAGGTTTAGCCTTGCTTTTTTAATCCAAATTGCCAATCTCACCTCTTAATATGAAAATTAGAGCATTCACATTCATCATTATAATTTATATTCTTGGATTTAAATTTACCATCTTGCTATTCATTTCCTATTTGGTTCATCTGATTTTTGCTCTCTTTTTTCTACCTTTTTTGGATTAATTTTTTTCATGATTGTACTTTATCCTCTTTGTTAGTTTATTAACTAACAAAGACTTACATATTTGTTTTTATCCTTTTAGTGGTGGTACTTTAGTTTTATAGTATAGATCTTTAACTTACCACAGTCTACTTTCAAGTAATATAATAACACTTTAGGTACAATGTAAGAAGCTCACAAAGTTTACTTCAGTTTCTATCTCCAGGACTTTGTGCTACTTCTATCAAGTGTTTTCCTTCTACATGTTATAAACCCTACAATACATTATTTCTATTTAGACAATAAGGGATCAAAAAACTGAACAAAAATCAAAAAAAGTATTTTACATTTAACTACATATTTATTATTTCCAGTGTTCTTTATTCTCTTACGTGGATGTAGGTTTTCATCTAGTATCATTTTCCAAAAGACTTTTTTGTTTTAACATTTTTTATACCGTGAATCTAATGACTATGAATTCTTTTGGCTTTTTTAATATTTGAAAAAATGTGTCTTTTTTTAAACATATTTTTACTATATAGAGAATTCTAAAATAACCATTTCTTTCTTTCAGTAGTTTAAATATGATGCTCTGCTATCTTCTGACTTGCATTATTTCTGATAAGAAATATGCTATCATGCTTACCTTTTTTCAGCAAAATATATATAATGTTTCTTTTTTATCCTTGCCTTTAATATTTTCTTTTATCACTTGTTTTAAGCAATTTGCATTAGAGCAATTATCTTCCTGTTTCTTATGCTTAAGGTTTTTTCATCTTCTTGGATCTCTGGATTTATGGCTTTCATTACATTTGGAAATTTTCCAGATTTTTTTTTTTTTTCGCGGGGGCAGAGGTTGCTTCAGGTGGGAGTATAAATATTGTCCCTGTTATTCCATTATATCTGAAAGGAAAAAATCTTATTTTAAAATCTCTCTGATATAAAAGAAAATAGAACTGAATTTGAATCTAAGCTTTACCACCTACTAATTGTTATTTAATCTCTTTAAGCTTTATTTCTCCATTTCTGAAAAAAATATGAGAATTAAATGAGATAATGTAAACAATGCATTTATAGTGTACCACATATACAAATCATTCAATAAATACTAGAAATTATATCTCTAAAACCGAAGACTCTTTCAAGGCATCAAAAACAAAGTTCAATTAATGAAAATTATTAAGAACATTTTATGAACACATCCATGCTATTTTTTGTTGTTGTTGCATGTTTTACAGAATTATCTGTTATTTCTTGCTGTGACCTAAAATCTCCTCGTTTTTCAGAAAGCGACTTACTATTTTGCATTGTACCTGATCCAGAATGTGGTTGGATTTTGTTAGCTATGGAGAACATGAATGTTTTAGAATTTGTTTCTCTGAGCTTTCTCACCCTCCCCTGCCCCTTGAAAATGGTAATGACAATAGCATCTTAGAAATTCAGTGTTACTTCTTCAGAATGCTACACATGGCAGAAAAGCCCATCCCCAACCCTGGGCATCTATTCCCATCCTAATTAAAATTCCCATTACCTGTGACAGCAACTTCTTGCTTACGCTCTAGCTCAACTTCTTTGGGGCAAAGTTCGCCTTATCAAACTTTGACAGATAGTTATAGCAAATGGAAAATACACAGAATTCTTAGTAGTTTCTAAAATAATCAATTTTACTATCTTAGAAACTTTCATTTATTCAAGCTAATCTGTCAGAGCATTTGTTCTATCTTTTAAAAATTAATTATGATGCTGTCTTGTTATGTTCTGAAATATGCCAAGTCCTTTGTGATGAAGAATTCTTCATTTCTGACGTGGGGAGTAATCCTCGACTCACAAGAAGGGGAAGAAACAGCTGTGCTCCTGACAGCCAACAGCTGATTAAGAGGCTGAAAATATTTTGGAAGAAAGTCTCTTTATGAAAAAAACAAAATGCCAGCAAGATGCCAACAGCAAAGAATACTAGTAATTAGGGCTGAAATACCTTTGTTTCGTTGTATAATAGATAGTGGAGGAAACTAAGGGAGAAATTGCCTGGATGTCACTCAATATGAAGAATTCATGTTTTGAGTTTTAAAATGGCCATCAGTGCAGAGTTGTTGGGTGGTAGTAGATGTTGATAATGATGATGCACTTTCTTCTCTAGGTTGAAAAGTTTGCTATTTTATAAGCACAATGGTTGATACTCTATTAAATCCAACAGAAGAAGGTTCTATGCCAAAGCTTTCTTTTGTAAGCACATTGTATGTAACTTTGGTCAAATTTAGTCATCTTTTGGGAAACTTGCCACAGTTATTAAATTTAACTCAGATCACTAATTGATAAGTATTAATCTGTTGGAAAAATGTGATAAAATAAATTAAGAGAGAACTGAGCTAGAATGTAGTTTCAGGGAAGGAGAATTTTTGGAAGAAAATGAACCCTAAGATAGATTTAAAGCCTTATATTTAATTTTACCATAATTTAGGTAATTTAAAGATTTAATAATTCAGAGAATTTGGTTAATGGTATCATTAATTAAAACTAATTTTGTGAAACCCCTCATATAATAAAATAGACGCTCCAGACTATTATGACCCGGGAAATAATTGAACAATATATTATCCATTTCTAAATTTTTAAGACGAATATAAAATTCAATTAAATAACTGAAATAATTACCATAAAAATAATGATAATAATAATGTATTGAGAAACTATGAGATTTTTGTAAGAAATTAAGCCTGTCCTATAAATTTTAGAAATACCTATTACTATTTTTCATTTCCATAAAACATACTGTATTTTCAAATAAAATTAAAAATTAAAGATGTTCATAAGTTAGAAAAAAATTTTAAGAACATCTTAATTAAGACAATGTAACTTATTGGTAACTCTTAAAAATTGTGCAAACTAAACATTTTGTCTTGGAAACTGTAAGACAAAGGCTTAATTTTTTTTTTTATTATACTTTAAGTTCCAGGGTACATGTGCACAACATGCAGGTTTGTTACATATGTATACTTGTGCAAATTGGTGTGCTGCACCCATCAACTCGTCATTTACATCAGGTATATTTTTTTAATTATCAAAGGTTATATTAACATACTAAACAGTGATGTTTTATTTGGTGAGATTATGTGTCATTTTAAGATACAAGCCCCTTCTAATCAGAACCAAGCTAACACAATCCATGTAAGTGAATTAATAGTCATTCCTTCATTGAGTAATTGGCCAAAAGTCTTTGGGCAAGAAAAAGACATTTTCTTGTCAATTTAAATAGAAAAATACAGGGAATATGCTGTAAAAATACAAGTACAAAATACAAGAGTGGTCTTTTTAATATTTTTATTTTCTAAAAAATTTTTATATCAATAAAAGCTATATGTAAGATGATATCTCATCATTAAATAATCTATAAATGTTGCCACTCCTATGTTAGCAAGAATATATTTTGATAATTACATATAGCCAAGTAATGAGTTTTGAAACTTGACCATATTCTATAGTTCAAATTTAAAATATAAATTAAGTCTTTTTGTTAGAAACAGAAATGGGGTCTCACCATGTTGCCCAGGCTAGTCTTAAAATCCTAGGCTCAAGCGACTCTCCTACTTTGGCCTCCCAGAGTGAGGAGATGACAGGCGTGAGCCACGGCACCCAGCCTGAATTAAGTCTTTCAAATAGATTCTTAGTGGATGTTGCAGTAAAATTAGTGAGGAACAGGCAATAACACAAGAACCCTTCTTTGTTACAGAGTCCACTTTTGATTAATCCCATGCTAAATCATATCTGCCTGGAACTAACACTCTAGCATAGGATCCCCAGCCTTCTCATGCACACAGCACATCTCCTGGCTACCTACTACACCTTTCTCTGTCAAGGTTGCCTGTGAGTTAAAGCAGCCTATGAAGAAATATCAGCTCACCCCAATTCAGCAGTTACCAGATCTTGAGAATCTTTGTTCCTTTCATGTATATATTGGTGGTGACATCTCAGAGCAGGTAGCTCAGTACAAACTTCAGGTAGCCCAAAAAAGGGATACAAATTGGAGGCCAGTGAGCTGGATTTAGATGATAGAGGAGTTTTTGTTTGGCTAGTACTGTGTTCTTGAAAAACATCTAAACTGGCATGGCTGTATGGGAAGCACCCAGATCCTGTTCTCTATAGCCTCTTTCATGCTCTGTTGCCTCACCCCCAGGTGAGTTCCACATGTATGTGCTTGCCCAGCTTGAAGGCACTGACATTCAGAACACCTGCAGAAGGAGCATGGTTCCAGTCCATCTCCTTAGCAAGTGATCAAGTAGATGCCACAATGACTTTTCTGCCCTCCAGGTCTCATGGCCCCATAAATACAATCACAGAAACAGAAATTCACTTGAGGCTACCTAACAGCAACATCATAAAATGATTCATGGTGGAATCTACTAGAGGTAAACACAACTAATAAACATTATTAAAAATATAAATAAAGCATAGCATAAAAGGCCTTAATAAGTAAAGATATGAAGTTTCTGGATAGAAAGCTCATTTAAAAAAATAGCTCAATTGAGGTATACTTTAAGGATACCACAATTAATAAAATGGATAAAATTAATCCATTTTAAGTATACAGTTTGGACAAAATTAATTCATTTTAAGTGTACAACTCAATAATTTTTAGTAAACTTACACAGTTTGACTAGCATAACCCAAGTTCATTTTTAGGCTTTTTTTATTTTTTTATTTTTGGAGACAGAGTCTCACTCTGTTGCCCAGCCTGGAGTGCTGTGGTACAATCTTGATTCACTGCAACCTCTGCCTCTCAGGTTCAAGTGATTCTCCTGCCTCATCCTCTTGAGTAGCTGGGATTACAGGTGTGCACCACCACACCCAGCTAATTTTTGTATTTTTAGTAGAGGCGGGGTTTGCTCCATGTTGGCCAGGCTGGTCTTGAACTCCTGACCTCAAGTGATCTGCCTGCCTCAGCCTTCCGAAGTCCTGGGATTACAGGCATGAGTCACCAGCACCTGGCCTTATTTTTAGGCTTAATATAATTTTATTCAAACTCGTAGCAGAAATGGTTTTTAGGAAATAGAATAGGAACTTGACAAAACTCTTCTAAGATTCGTTTGAGAGAACGATGTGTAAAAGTGAACAAAAACGTTTAGAAAAAGAAGAGCGATGAGGGCTAATTTACCCCCAAAATTAACACATTTACAATATACATTTACAAATATAAATTTTACCTTTATATTCTAAAGGTAGTGTGGTACTGGCCCAAAATTGATCAGTAGAGTCTGCAGTCAAGGAGTGGATCCTACAAGATATACATATATTTTGTATGTTTGTTTGTTTTGTAGAGACGGTCTCATTCTGTCACCCAGGCTAGAGTATAGTGGCGCAATCAAAGCCCACTGGACTCAAGCAATCCTCCTGCCTCAGCCTCTTGAGTAGCTGGGACTACACGGTTGCATATAATAATTTTTAATAGATAAATATCACTTTTCAAATTAGTAAAGAGAATTTTATTTAATAAATAGTGTGTGTTTGATTGATTTTTGGAAAAATTTTTAACCTTAACTTACATCAGACCTAATAGTACTCCAAATGGTTTAAAGAATTAAAATTACAATAAGGATTTTTTAAAACACAAGAGCAATGTAAGTCACAGATTTGATAATATAAGCATTGAAAATTCATATATATGAATTTTTATTTTAGGGAGGTGTCTAATACACTTATACTAAAATGGATATAAATTATCCATTTTAAGTGTACAATTATACACAAAATGGATAAATTCTATCCATTTTGTTAATGGAGGCACATTTAAAAACAATGACCATATGATTATTAAGTGACAGAACTAGGGTCTGTGTTCTCAACCAATATCCTAATCACTTCCCTAAGATAAAAATTGTATTAAGTCTAAAAATGAACTTGGGTTATACTGGTCAAATTGTGTAAGTTTACTAAAAATTATTGAATTGTACATTTACAATGCATTCATTTTGTACATTTTAATAGAGGCACATTGAAAACCAAAATTAAACAAAATAAAAGGTAGAAAGAGTTTTCATAGTAAGTAGGACAAATGTTTAAAGCCTAATACAGAGAAAACTCCAACAAGTCAACAAGAGAAATACAGATCCAGATAGAAAACTGAGTGTCACTTTTTGGATTCTCCAGAAAGCAACACGGAGATGAAGTTCAGTGTTTAAGGCATTTATTTGCAAGTGTGGAAGATGGGACAGGATAGCACAATGAGGCAGGAGAAATTGAGATGTGATATGTGGTCTGATAGCTTCAGCTAATCCCATGGTGAGGTTGAGGGGAAGGATTGGGCTCTAGATCTAGAATGGCCATTCACGATTGTCTCAAACTGGACCAAGATGTTCCTTCCTGTATACAGTCATGTACTACATTAAGGACACTTCGGTCAACAACAAATACCATCTATAACGGTGGTATCATAAGATTATAATGGAGCTGCCCTATTCGGGAATGCCATATTTTATCTTTTATATTACATTTTCACTATACCTTTTCTATGTTTAGATACACAAATCCTTACCACTGTGTTACAGTTGCCTACAGTATTCAATACAGTAACATGCTGTACAGGTTTGTAGCCTTAGAGCAAGAGTCTGCCATCCAGCCTAGGTGTGTAGTAGGCTTTACCATCTAGGGTCGTGTAAGCACACTCTATGGTGTTCACATAATGACAAAATGGCCTAACGACACTTTTCTCAAAATACATTCTCGGCATCAAGCAACATATGACTCTACTTCCATGTCTGTCATTCATTGTACTTCAGCTATCCTAAGAAGGGGCATGATCTCAGGCCAGGCAGCCTCTGCAGTCAAATAAACCCTGAAGGCACTAACACCGAAGGATGTCCACTCTTAGATCCTGGGGCACAAAAGTTTGCTTGACATTGGTCCTTGGGCAGCTCATCTCCATGCCTACCACAATGGATAAATAATATGACCAGAAAACTGGTAATCATACAAAAAAATAAAGAGGGCCAGGCGCGGTGGCTCACGCCTGTAATCCCAGCACTTTGGGAGGCCAAGGCAGGTGGATCACGATGTCAGGAGTTCAAGACCAGCCTGACCAACATGATGAAACCCCGTCTCTACTAAAAATAGAAAAATTAGCCAGGTGTGGTGGCACGTGTCTGTAATCTCAACTACTCAGGAGGCTGAGGCAGGAGAATCTCTTGAACCCGGGAGGCAGAGGTTGCAATGAACCAACATCATGCCATTGCACTCCAGCCTGGGAGAGAGAGGGAGACTCTGTCTCAAAATAAATAAATAAATAAATAGGAAGAAACAGAAGTAACAATGTTCAGTTTCAC
>NW_012119598.1:9122742-9135112 GCF_000951035.1 Colobus angolensis palliatus | reverse complement strand
AATTAGCCGGGTGTGGTGGTGCACACCTGTAGTCCCAACTACTTGGGAGGCTGAGCCCAGGAAGCAGAGGTTGCAGTAGTGAGCCCAGATAGTGCTATTGCACTCCAGCCTGGGAGAGAGAGGGAGACTCTGTCTCAAAATAAATAAATAAATAAATAGGAAGAAACAGAAGTAACAATGTTCAGTTTCACTAATAATAAAAGTAATGCAAATCAAAATAATGGTAATATACCACCTTGCCTGTCAAGTTGCCAGTCATTTACAATATTAATAATAGCAAACACGTATCGTGTAGTTGGTATGTGCCAGGGGCTACATTAAGAGCTACAGATCTATTATCTCACTTAATTCTCACAACACTATAAAATCTGTGCTATTGTTTCAATCTTAATTTTGCAGATAAAGTAATACACAAAAAGCTTAAATAAGTTGGTAAAGACCACACAATTACTAAGTGACAGAATTGGGGTCTATGCTCTTAACCAATATCCTCATCACCTCCCTAAAATAATAACTGGCAATCATTGCAGGGAGCAGCAAGGCCAGTGCTGGCTAATCTACCACTGGGGAAAGTGCACGCAGGGACAAACTTTCTTAACAATAATTTAATAATATTGCCTTGAAAATGTTCCTATCCAATAATCCTACTTCCAGAAAATTGTTCTAAGAAAATAATCAGAATTGTGGTTAGTTATTTCTGCATAAGAATATTTCTGGCAACATTATTTCTGTTATTGAAGAAAGTTTAAACATCTAATAAATAAAATATGGTACAGCCACATGATGAAATATCCTGCAACCATTAGAAATATTATGTTAAAGAATATTTGAAGTTGAGGAAATACTTAGGATTGAATGTTTAGTTTTTTTGTTTTTGTTTTTTTAAGGCAAGAGGTAAACTAACACGTGCAGTCTGGTCCTAAGTATGTACATACATGTGCATACACACACACAAAATTAGAAGAAAATATACTAAAAGTTAGTGGATATATCTTAAGAGTAGGATTACAAGTCATTTTTGCTTTATTTTTTGTATTTCTCTTTTTCAATTGTCTGCAATAAATTTAAATTGCCTTCATAATAAGAATAAAATGCTATATGTTGGTATACCACTAATCTTGTGATTTTAAAAAATGGGAATATTCACAGAAAAAGTATCCAGAATATATTAATAGTTTGATAAGTCTGTAGCTAAATCTCACTAGATGGAAGCAAAACTGACATAGAGCCATATTAGTAAGTTGACATTTTCACCATGTCATGTTGAAGGACAAGAAATAAACATTTCTTTGGCCAGTCTTCTCCAGGTCATCTCAGGGTGTGTTTTTGGGCTGACCATCTGCCTGATTACACTATGTGGGACTGACAGGCGGCTTCTTGGTGAGGCACCTGAAGAATCTTGTTCTCTGAACTCCGATTCTCTGTTATATAAGCACTTAGTTATCAGGGTAGAGACAATTAGCGCAAGATGGAGACTTTTTTTTCAGACAGGTTGAAGATAAACCCAGAAACCTTTCAAGTTTTCTTTAAAAGATTACTGTAATGATCAAGAAGTTTTGTTGTTGTTGTTGCTGCTGCTGCTGCTGCTGCTGTTCATCTTAACCATAGAACCAGTCTGGGGAATAAAATTCTCCAGTCTGGAGAATAAAGTTCATGATAAAAATTAGATGTCTTTGACAATGAGCTGAGCCACCACACACATCTGATATCCCTTTATGACATTTTCAATAATGAGATAAATTCAAGGTTATGAGATAACTGCCAGGCCAGCCAATGCTTTCATGTGAACAATTAGTTTTCAAATATCCTGCATGTAATATACCCAATACAATGTAACAAACACTTTTCTGGAATAACAATATAATTCCTAGATAAAGCACCAATGTGAAAAGATACACCTTGTCATATGTTCACCTCCTTCACATACTATTTGAAACAGTAACCCATATCAGATACTGTTCAGTTTCTCATTCAAACAATCCTAAAAGGTAGGTTAGGTACCCTGATGTTAAAATTCCTGGGAACTGTGGGATAGCATAAGTTTGTGTATTAACAGCAAACCCTTAGATAATGATAATTAAGTCTGAGGCATGGTTCTAGTACCATTGTATGCATTAACTCATGTAAGCTTCACAATCACGGTATGAGGAAAGGGATATTACAGATGGGGAAACCGAGGCACAAAATGGTTAAGTAACTTGTCCAGCAGGAAATCCAGGCAGTTTAATGCCAGAGCCCATACTTTTACCCACTTATAATGCTGCAATCTACAAGTTTAAAATAATAATTCAATTTAGGATCTTCAGGGACAGCAAAAAGCAGTAATGTTAGATTACCATCCTTAATTCTCAAATATTGACTCCGGCAATAACACCTAATGTCTCTTAGCAACATGTATACCATTCTTTTCTGTAGATGACATTTTTCATAACAGTCAGCCTATGAGATACACATTCAAGGGAAGTGGATTTCATTAAGAGGTTGGCTCTTCTCCACTTATCTACTAGAACAAAAGGAATGTTCCAGGCTCTGCAGGTAAGATGTAGCAGTACTGAACCAGGTGGCATGACCTGCCACCCC
This sequence comes from Colobus angolensis palliatus, assembly GCF_000951035.1. NCBI lineage: Eukaryota > Metazoa > Chordata > Mammalia > Primates > Cercopithecidae > Colobus > Colobus angolensis. The sequence goes on along the minus strand of NW_012119598.1, from coordinate 9,132,532 downwards.
CAATTCTTGGGACGTCAGTCAGTTATGTGGTGCCCACTCTGAAGTGACAAACTTAGGCCGAGTCCTGATGGCTTCAGCCAGCTCTGGATTTTGAGCTGCCCACTGTATTAATCTTCCGATGTTCCCCAGAGACGGGGCCAGGCTGCCCGCTCCTCCCACGTCTGCCAGTGATAACTACTGTGCTCATCCTCAGACTCTGGAAAACTACCCGGAGTCCCAGAAACTGTTCCAGTAAAATTGTGAGAGTATGTTGTGGAAATTATATTTATTACTATTTGGTAAACTTTATCAGGGACATTTTCTATTTTCATTACTTTCAATGGCAAAAGCTGCAATTACTTGTGCACCAAACTGTACTCTTGACCTTTTTCTTCTTTTGTTTTGTTTTACCTGAACTACTACATTTTCACAAGGCAAAACATTAAAAGTGCTCGCTTGTCAATAATAACCCTTTAGTTCTTTCTGTATTCATCCATTCTCAAACTGCTACAAAGAACTACCTGAGACTGGGTATTTTATACAGAAAAGAGGTTTAATTGACTCACAGGTCCACACACTGTACAGGAAGCATGGCTGGGAGGTCTCAAGAAACTCACAATCACGGCAAAAAGGAAAGGGGAAGTAAGCGGAAGTAAGCGGAAGCAAGCGGAAGCAAGCGTGCCTTCACATGGCAGCAGGAGAGAGACAGAGAGCAAAGGGAGAAGTGTCACTCACTTTTAAACCATCAGATTTGGTGAGAACTCACTCACTATCATGAGAACAGCAAGGGCGAAATCTGTCTCTGGGATCCAATCACCTCCCACCAGGTCCCTTCCCCAACACTGGGGATTACAATTCAACATGAGATTTCGATGAGAACACGGAGCCAAACCACACCAGTTCTACTTCCTAAATTTCACACTGATGGACCTGAAACATCACCCTATCTCAAGGTTGCACTTTTTGAGGGTAGAATCTGTATTTTGCACCCATTAGCCTACAAGTACATGATGAGTATCACCCCTCATAAACTGAACTGAAAACGGTGTGAAAATGTCCTGTGTTCCCCTGACTCTCAGGCAAGAACAATTGAACAGGCACAATGGCTAAATCCAAACAGAGTCCTACTTCTCAGGTATTTTTGAGACACACTTTAAGGCAGTATCCTAGATAGAGTCTTTACTGGGATTAATAAAAATGTCAGTCTTGATTAAACCAAGAGGTGCCATTGGAAGGTTTCAAAGTAAACTTTATATATAATGCAATCCTACAATATAGCTCAGAAGAAAAAATTAATTTCAGTGTTAACCCAAATAGCTTTGCAGTTCAAGCAGTAAAAATCATGTCCAGATTTGCCCCTGTACTCCTAGACATGGCCAAACAATTCCTTCTTGGTAGAGCTGCTCTTTGAAAAGATAAAGAGCTCTGTCTGTCACTGCCAATAAATATCTCTACAAAAGCTCTAATTCCAGGAAGTACTTTAGAGCCCCTAGGAAGATAAAAGCAACTCCCCATTGAGGAGAGAATCTTAAAAATGCCCAGCAGCACCCTGGAGAGCAGCTCAGGAGTCCAAGCTACTGGAAACTGTGTTCTGAGGGATTTTAGGAAGAAACATCCCCCTCTAGGACTCTAAGACCTTAAGGAGCCACCCAACAGGCCATTTGGATATTAAGAGGATCTTTTACTTGGAAACTTCTGTTTCTTACTTGGTGAGAGAGTGGGGAAAACATCAGGAGCAAGAAAAAGAAAAAGTGTAAAAAGGGAAAAGAGGAAAAACCGAAGGGAGAGCACCCATTATTTCCAGGCACTATGTGAGACGCTTTACAAGTCTTGCTTCATTTAATCCTCATATCACTGCTATGTGAGGACTGGTATAAACTCCATCTTATGCATGAGGAAACTGACAACCAAAAGGATTAAAAAGAAAAAAAAAAAAAAAACTTGCCCTATGTGAAATATCTTGTAAGAGTCAATGTCAGGTCTGTGAATTTTTTACCATACTACATTGCCTTTCCCATCTGCCTTATTTGTTTCTATATGACCAGAAATCTGTTTGCTTTTTTCCCCTTACACATTATGCTGCGTGAGCAGAAAATTAATTATCTTCTTGGAAGTCTACCTGGTGAGATTGGTGTTTTAGAAAAACTGAATTGTCGGCAAAGGAAGAGTCCCTGAAATGCAGTACCCATTGGCATGGCTGTGATCTGGGCGCATCGAAGTATTTAAACCTAATTTTCAATCTCCATCGCCCAGCCATGCCATTGACTTGAGCTTTTTTTCCAGGGCCTCCCTGACACTCGTTACCCACATCCTTCAGCTCAAAGCTTCCTATCTCAGTCTTATTGTTGATATAACAAATAGCTCCACCAGAACATCATTTCCTAATCCCAGACATTTGTCACTTCTTTGAATTGTATCTTTACCATTCTCCACCTCCTCTTGTAAGCTTTTAACATAAGTTTCTCATGTGTTATACTAATATAATTTATTCACTTTTATTAAAGGCAGGATTCATAAGCTAAGCAACTAAGGAAAAGAAGGAAGGAAGGGAGAAAGATAAAAACATTTCCTGAATTTTTGCAGCGTTTTCCCTCTTGTGGATCTGTTTACTTATTTAATCATGGAATTTTTAGAAATTGAATTTTAGAGATATAGTTCAATTCCTTTGCTATATATATGCGGAAACTTCAGCAAAATTATACAACTAAAGGTGGGGTTGAAGCCATTTTGTCACAATTACATCACTGATTTTTCTCCCTATTATGATTGTATTCCCAGAAACAAACCACCTGAGTTATGTATAGCCAAGGTTTATGATACAGATATTTTGTTAGCTACGTAGATATTATAAAATGTTACTTAATACTATAACTCAAGAAATTATTGCTTTATTCAATCATATACGTTGAATTTCTAATTATAATAATCTCGAGTATTTTAAGTTTAATCATCAATAATGTCTTTTTTATAGAAGTAAAGCTGGTGTCACTGGAATTCTGAATAAACTTACAGACACATAGAATCAGTTTCTCAAGACCTATGGCTGTTTAATAAAACAGCCATAGAAGACCTTCTGGATTCTTTCTGCTTTTCTGAATTCTAAAATACAATAGAAATAAGAGACACAGTATTTCTATCTTTGAAGCAAGCAAAGCACCTTAGTGTACATTTTTTAAATTTCTGTTTTGTGCTTCTCACTTTTTATATAAACTATTTTTAAAACTAAAATGGAGAGAAGATCAGATTTTTGCAAAGTGCACAATTCTAAGATGAAAAGTGAAGGTTAGTTGCAAAGGATGTTCCCTGCTTCACACTTACTTTGTAATTAAGTAAGGTGAACCTCAAACAGAAGCTGTAGAATAACACCTGCGTGCGCGCATGCACACACACACACACACACACCCCTGACATAAACTACTGCATTCCATTGGTATCAAAAATGTAAAGCTTAGCTGTCCCGAGGGCAAGCAAAATGAGCTTCTCAGCTACTCATCTGGGTTTCAGAATGGCATCTTGACAAGTGGATACTCTTCAGTACACAGAACAGCTCCACAAGTAAAAACCAGTTCAAAGACGCCCTTTGCAGAAAGATGTCCTTTGCAGAAAGCCAGTTCACTATTTTGACAAAAGGATTATTTAAACACTAAATTACAGTCGAGATTTGTGAAAGATGTTAGTGAAATTCTCTCCTGCTGCTCCTTTTACAGAATTTCTTGGTTTCTGGTGCTCTAATTAAATTAATTACATTTAAAAAACAGTTGTCATAATTTTGGGGTGTTACTATTTACCCTTCTTGCAATGTCAAATGGCACCATTATACTGCTAAGAGTTAAGCGTATTCTACCCACAAATAAGTGTGTGAATATTCTTTGATCCAAAAAGGTTATAAAATATACTGTTATTGTGCCTATGTTTAGCTATTAAATCTTAGTAAATGATTTAAACAGCTCCATTTGAAGTCATATTAACACACCAAAGATTGTGCACTTCCTGAGGATTCTGACTTGTTGAGCTACTACAGCAATAGACTTTCTTTCATCATACTGAACTCTTTTTGCTTCATTTTCTTCCTGTTCACTATGTCTTTATATTCTATTTGAAATACAGACTATTTTACCATTTCTAAATCATTTTCTTGCTTTTTGGATTTACCTAAAAAATTCCTTGCTTCAAAATTGAGATACCTTTGTTATTCAAGATATGTGTTTCATATATATATGAAAATCATATATATATAATGTTTTATTTTCTAATATGTCAGCCTGATACATAGAAAAGAGACTAATGCTAAAACTTTAGGTGCCATGATCATTTTTCAGTTTCATGCATTTTTGTATTATTTGTTTATACAGTAGTTGTGCCTCTGCTTTTAGTTCCTGTTAATTTATCCTTCTTTTTTTCCTATCTGAGGAAGAAGGAAGTTTTTCTTTTGAAGTGAGCATTATATTTTTGGGAGGGGGGTAACTGTGATGTGCAGTTCCTCTATTGCCCATGAAGAAGTTCGAAATTCTACAAAAAACAATTAGTTTCTAATATACTCAAGTTGATTATGATTTGGCATTACTTGATATTGAAATTTTATTTTAAAGTGCCATTTCTGTTTTAAGCTACATATGCAGTTTCACATTAGTTGAAGTAAAATAACTCTCACCAAACAACATCAATTCAAAATTTAGAAATGACAATATATTGAGCATAGTTGAGATTCATTAAGAGTGCAGATTATTTAAAATCACTAAAATGAATAGTCTTGACAAATTTTCCCCCCATTTTTCCTTTTTCTAATCAATTACCATGAGAAAATGTTGAAAATCCCAACAAAATGCAAACCAAGCCACTTTTTAACAACAAACAAACAACACACACAATAAAACCACTTCCATACACTGGGTAACACACAAATATTTGTTAAAAACAAAACTATATTATTATTTTCTATCCTCAAATTTACTTTCTTGAAAGCGAAACTACATCATTGCCTATTTTCTATAACTCAAGCTTTCATTTTTGTAATAAAAACTGCTGTTTCAACCTTTTCTTAGTTTCTTGGGTTATTCTCTCTGTCTGTAAGAATTGTTCAGCTTCTACTGACCTAGGTAACACTTGCTCATGTCAAAACTTAACTCAGGAGTCATCTCCTACAAGAAGTTCTCCATAAACCCCAAGAGTAGGTGATTTTTCTCCTATTTGTCCCCATATGACCCCACATTTCTCCTCACCCAGGGTATGAGCTCTTCAAACCTACCACAGTGTCTAGTTCATAGTAGCCATTCAAGGAACGTTTACTGTTTATTAACAATTCTAAACTCAGTACCTTAGGTAATAGTAACAGCTAAGCTTTCACTTTTAGGTAGCTGTGACTGTACAAATCATTCATTACACATTATTTTTTCTAATCCAGTGGTTCTCAATGTGTGTTCTCCAGACCAACATCAACATTGCCTGGGAACCTGTCACAAATGTAAATTCTTGGGCCCTACCCCAGACCTAACAAACCAGAAGCTCTGTGATTGGGTCTTTTTAATCAATGTTTTAATAAGCTCTCCAGATGATTCTGATACCTGCTAAAGTTTCAGAAATACTGCTCCAACTAGAAATGAATATTTGTTCCTTAAAAGGAGTTGTTTTATAAAAATAAATCAGTGTGAAAATGAGAATTTACCTTCTAAAACAATAAAAAGATGACCCAGGCTGGAGTGCAGTGGCATGATCTCGGTTCACTGCAACTTCTGCCGCTCAGGTTCAGGTGATTCTCCCACCCCAGCCTCCCAAGTAGCTGGGATTACAGGCGCCTGCCACCACACCAGTTAATTTTTGTGTTTTTAGAAGAGACGGGGTTTCACCATGTTGCCCATGCTGGTGTCAAACTCCTGACCTCAGGTGATCCACCTGTCTCAGCCTTGCAACGTGCTGGCATTACAGGCATGAGCCACCACGCCCGGCCACTAATGCTATTTTGAGACTTCTTTGGGTATGTGTTCTAATTTTATGCCCTTTACTAAAGTGCTCGTAATATGAGAATTTAATCAGGGTGAAATGAAGAAAAAATTTAAAAACTAAATATATTCAGGAATAAAAAAAAATACAGTGAAGAAAATGAATACCCGCATCACGTTACTAAAACAAGGTCTGTAACAGAACAGTGAGTGACAAATTCACCATGGATCATCTAGTGACCCTATTTCTGTGAGGCCTAGATGGATACAACGTACCATGATGGCAAGTGGACTGAGTTCTTACCATTCATTTATCATAAAGTGTCTGGTTATATAAACAGAGCTAGCATCAACTCAAAATGAAAAAGGAAATGTGTACAATTATCAACACAGAAATATTTAAATTCTCATGTTTACTCAATGATAGGGGCTTCATTTGTGTTTTGTTTTTTGTTTTAATTGAATTATCCAGAAAACTTTTCCTCAGTGCTCTACTCCACATGGCCTTTGGAGCACAAACTAATTCAGGGAAAAATTTTAGATGAGCCTGAAGTTCATCCGGTACATTACCAAAAATAACAGAGATAAGGCAAGAACAAGACAATAAAAGAGCTATTTAAGGGAGTGATCACATCCTAAATAAGAAAAAATTAAAATAATACCCTAATATTAATATAAGCAATTGTAGAGGTAAACATATATTATCCCATGTTGCCAGGAGCTTGCATTTAACTCTGTGGAACAATTAGGAAATAACTTTCTCATTTCAAAGGCAAAAGTTGAGACCGATAAGGCAGGTCTTCTGGTTGTTTGGTTATTGATTTTCTAATCCAATCGTAAAGCTCTGACTTAAAGCAGAGATTGACTATCAGTTAGCAGTGTTCATTAAATTTCACAAACACAGAGTCTAAGAAGCTAAGTAATTTCAAGACATAAATGAATGAAAAGACAATACATACCTGATACATTTCCTTTAATTTCACAAAGTGACATTTGAGAGCTATGCATTATTTTAACTATTACATGATTGAGTGGTAATTAATTTGAAGTACAAAAGTTGGCTGGAATTCGTGAACAGATGCCTCAGATGCAGTCGACTGCTTCCCTCTTCTGGCCAAAAGTGGAGGGAAGTTTGACTTTTATTACTGGAATCTGAACAGAATTGTCTTCATGAGCGGCTCTAAAATCAGGTCTTAAACAATGAAAATTTACTATACTTTCTATCAGCAGGATAAAATGCAATATAATTCAGAAAGCATAGGTTAAACTATTCAGAAATTATTTGTAGGCAATTTCTTTGAGCTTTTCATTGGTAAAAAATTTTGAAGTGTAAAGAGATTTAAATCTGTGTTTGCCGAACAGTCTTCAGAATAGGAAATGGTGGATTTCATCGTTCTCAGGTCACTGGGGGTTAATATATTTTGATTGTCAACTAAAATTATTCATAGATAGTGGAATGAGCATTGGTGATTCTTAAAGGGAAAAAAATGAGAAATTACAAAGATAAACTCCAGAGATTTCTATCACAGGTTCTAGAATAAAATGCAATTTCTCTTCATGATCTTGCTAAGCTTTGCAAGTGTTATGAAGGGCAATGACAAGATTAAATCATCAGATCAAGAGACTCAAAAATATCCCCCTTAATTGGGATAATTTAAATAATTTAAATCTCCCTATAGGTTGTAATATAGACATAGACCCCCCCAAATGACTGAAAAAAAAATCTATTACAGAAAATTTCGAGAAAAAATAAACTCTTATAAAAAGGCTTTCATAAAATGTTCTTTGCCTAATTTATACAATTACAAATCTGTATGCATATAGACAAGTCTATAGACAAATCTCATTCCATAATTCATTCAAAAGGATGAAGACTGGAGATATATATATATGTATATTTAACTTGGAAAGGAGATTATTTTATATATATAATATATACAATATTAATTTGGAAAGGAGAGCTGTATTTCCCATAAAGGGTTGCAGCCTGCAGGGTGGCCAGGCTGTCTGATGGGCTGGGAGGCACAGCATCTGGCCAGAAGCCAGAAAAGACATTTTGAGGGAGGAGAAAGGGGGACAAGAATTCATGCTGAATGGGGTGGCTAAATATACATATTTAATGAGCTATAGGAGGTGAATGAATATTTATGATAGGAGAAACATGTGCACGTGCAATAAAGCGATATGCTCTTTCATGGGTCCCATGTACCAAAAATGGCAGCATTAGCATGATCTCAGGGAGTTTTCCACCCTGGGATGGCAAAAGGTGAAGCGAGGGCAAAAAAGCATCATTTTTTGAGGCCAGCATCATCCTGATACCAAAACCTGGCAGAGACACAACAAAAAAAGAAACTTCAGGCCAATATCCCTGATGAGCATCAATGCAAAAATCCTCAACAAAATGCGGGCAAACTGAATCCAGCAGCACATCAAGAAGCTTATCCACCACGATCAAGTTGGCTTCATCCCTGGGATACAAGACTGATTCAACATATGCAAATGTATAAACATAACCCATTACATAAACAGAACCAACGTCAAAAACCACATGATTATCTCAACAGATGCAGAAAAGGCTTTCAATAAAATTTGACGTTCCTTTACGGTAAAAACTCTCAATAAACTAGGTAGTGATGGAACATATCACAAAATAATAGAAGCTATTTATGACAACCGCACAACCAATATCATACTGAATGAGCAAAAGCTGGAAAGCATTCCTTTCGACAACCAGTACAAGACAAGGATGCCCTCTCTCACCACTCCTATTCAACATAGTATTGGAAGTTCTGGCCAGGGCAATCAGGCAAGAGAAAGAAATAAAGGGTATTCAAATAGGAAGAGCAGCAGTCAAATTGTCTCCGTTTGAAGATGACATGTTTCTATATTTAGAAAACCCCATCATCTCAGCCCAAAAACTCCTTAAGGTGCTAAGCAACTTCAGCAAAGTCTCAGGATACAAAATCAATGTGCAAAAATCACAAGCATTCCTATACACCAATAAGGGTGTAGAGTTAATTTTTGTATAAGGTGTAAGGAAGGGGTCCAGTTTCAGTTTTCTGCACATGGATAGCCTGTTTTCCCAGCACCATTATTAAGTAGGAAATCCTTTTCCCATTCCTTGTTTGTGTCATGTTTGTCAAAGATCAGATGGTTGTAGATGTGTGGTGTTATTTCTGAAGTTTCTCTTCTGTTCCATTGATCTATATGTCTGTTTTGGCACCAGCACCATGCTGTTTTGATTACTGTGGCCCTGTAGTATAGTTTTAAGTTAGGTAGCATGATGCCTCTCACTAGTCAAAGCATGTTGAGCGAGCAGAGAGCCAAATCATGAATGAATTCCCATTCACAATTGATACAAAGAGAATAAAATACCTAGGAATACAGCTAACATGGGATGTGAAGGACCTCTTCAAGGAGAACTACAAACCACTGCTCAATAAATAAGAGAGGACATAAACAAATGGAAAAACATTTTGTCATCATGAATAGGAATAATCCATATCATGAAAATGGCTATACTGTCCAAAGTAATTTATAGATTCAACACTATTCCCATCAAACTACCACTGACATTCTTCACAGAATTAGAAAAAACTACTTTAAATTTCATATGAAACCAAAAAACAGCCCATATAGCCAAGACAATCCTAAGCAAAAAGAACAAAGCTGGAGACATCATGCTACCTAACTTAAAACTATACTACAGGACTACACTAACCAAAACAGCCTGGTACTGGTGCCAAAACAGACATATGGATCAATGGAACAGAAGAGAAACTTCGGAAATAACACCACACATCTACAGCCATCTGATCTTTGACAAACCTGACAAAAACAAGGAATGGGAAAAGGATTTCCTACTTAATAAGGTG
>NW_012119598.1:9104915-9121676 GCF_000951035.1 Colobus angolensis palliatus | reverse complement strand
ATAGGCATAGGCAAGAATTTCATGACAAAAACAGCTAAAGCAATTGCAACAAAAGCCAAAATTGACAAATGGGATCTAGTTAAACTAAAGAGCTTCTGTACAGCAAAAGAATCTATCATCATAATTAACAGGCAACCTACAGAATGGGAGAAAAATTTTGGAATTTACCCATCTGACAAAGGTCTAATATCTAGAATCTATAGGGAACTTAAACAAACAACCCCATCAAAAAGTGGGCAAAGGATATGAGCAGACACTTCCCAAAAGAATTTATGTTGCCAACAAACATATGAAAAAAAGCTCAACATCACCAATCATTAGAGAAATGCAAATCAAAACCACAATGAGATACCATCTCACACCAGTTAGCACGGTGATTATGAAAAAGTCACCAAACAATAGATGGTGGTGACACTGTAGAGAAATAGGAACACTTTTACACTGTTGGTGGGAATGTAAATTAGTTCAACCATTGTGGAAGATAGTGTGGCGATTCCTCAAGGATCTAGAACCAGAAATACCATTTGATCCAGCAATCCCATTACTGGGTATATACCCAAAGGAATATAAATCATTCTACTATGAAGACACATGCACACATATGTTTATTGCAGCACTGTTTACAATAGCAAAGACATAGAACCAACCCAAATGCCCATCAATGATAGACCAAACAAAGAAAATGGTACATAAACACCATGGACTACTATGCAGCCATAGAAAGAAATGAGATCATGTCCTTTGCAGGGACATGGATGAAGTTGGAAGCCATCATTCTCCACAAACTAACACAGAAAACAGAAAACCAAACACCGCATGTTCTCACTCATAAGTGAAAGTTGAACAATGAGAACACATGGACACAGGGAGGGGAACAACACACACTGGGGCCAGTTAGGGGATGGGGGGAGAGGGGAAGGAGAACATGAAGATAAATAGCTAATGCATGCGGGGCCTAAAACCTAGATGATAGGTTGATAGGTGCCACAAACCACCATGGCACACATAACAAACCTGCTTGTTCTGTACATGTATCCTAGAACTTAAAGTAAATTTAAAAATAAATAAATAAATACAATAGCAAAATTAAAAAAGTCTGACAGCCAATTTAAATGTTCTAGGCCAGATGGCAATGGAGTTGGACAAGCAGGCATCAACCTTTAAAACAACGTAATGAATTATAAAAATTTGTAATTGATGTAAGAGCCAAAAAAACAAAGCTAAAAAGCAAGGTTTTTGAAGTTATATGCAAGAATAAGAAATTGTATTAAAATTAAAATTTGTGGAAACAAGTGCTTTGAAATATTGGTAAGAAACCTAAAACAACTAAAGGAACTCAACTTACTGATTACAGAATATCTGAATGCAAAGAGCAACCAAAATTTGAATCCCTCTGTTTCATATTTACTTTTCAAAAATTAAATTTAAAAACTCCCAAAGAAGCAAATGAATGATTTAAAAATTAACACGATAAAATTGCACTGGGTATTCAAGGGATAATAATATAGAATCAAATATATACAAGTCCTCATAACATTTTATAAAGTAATTTAAAACATTCCTAATAATGAGGGACTTTTCAGTTTCTCTGATGACCCTGATAGCTATTACCAAAATTAGCTGCCAGGAGATTAAAAGGGGATTTTGTGCATTATGAAAAAGGTAACCTTTCCTTTTTCTTAACTGCATAAAGTGCAATTAAGAAAAAATCATCACTGTACAAATCTGCAGTGACTTGGAGGTGAACGGCACCCCTAGAGTTCTGCTACTCTTGCACAACTGTCTATTTACAATGTGACAACCACTGGGGCATTCCAAAATCCATTAGCAGATCCTCTATGCAGAGCTTGCAAAGCTGTGGTTGGAAACCAAGATACAGAAGTCTAAAACATTCAAGAAGGTGGTTACATTTGAACTGAGAGAGTTTTCTCGAAGACAGCTGTGCATGTCCCTGCTCCAAAGGAAGAGGGTTAAGTGTGCTTACTCCTTATCTTTAGCCAGAAAAAAAAGAAAAATTAGTAGGGCCATTTGGAGAGTGGGCTGCACAGTGGGCAAGGGTCTGACGCAGGCCTGAGAAATCTAGTGTGAGAATCAATAACATGTTATCTACCCTGATAGCGGACAAAAGAGACATTCCTCCATTGGAAATAGCCTAGTGTTACAGAAAGTGTCTGGGCAAAGAATGTGTGAGGTTTCTCCTATGGACCCAATGAGATCCACTCAAGAAACAGAGCAAGGCTGGGGATGTCTTAGGTCTTCCCTAAGTAGATCCTTCTGGAAGGCAGAAATGCAGCAGAAAGAACCTGGAGGCTAACAATGCTAACAAAATAGACTCTCAGTTTCACCTAAATGCCCAGACAAAAGATGGCCAACCTCAGTGGCCACAAGATCAAAAGATGATTTTATGCAGAAAAGTGAATGTGTGGGGAAATAAAGAAGCCAAGTTGAAAGAACTGCAAATCAGAGATTTCCCATGATGCAGAGGATGGAAGAGTATCCTGCACAAAAGCCCCATAAGAATGAGACAGCCAGCTGCAGGCCCAACAACAAGGTCACTCAAGTACTGGGAGGAAGAACTTTAAATAAAGTAGAATATCCAAATTTCACCACTGAACATATTAAAAATTGAATTGAGACTTTAAAAAAAAAAACTAGAATTGTTTTATATTGAAGTAACTCCACTCTCAAGAGACTTTATCAGGCTCAAAGCACAAATCACAGACAAGCAGCATTAGCATCATGGAGGACCTCCTTAGACATGCAGATACTCCAGACCTACTGAATCACAGTCTTCATTTTAACAAAACCCCGAGTGATCTGCATGCACGTCAAAGTTTAAGAAGTACAGTGATCTTACCACCTCTAGCTTTCCTGGCTGGTTGGCTTCTCATCATTCTTCTTTCTCCCTTCTTCCTTCTTTTCCTTCTCCCTCTTCTCCTTGCTTCCAGAAAGAAACGGGCCTCACCCTCCAATAGTTGGCACTAACACACACAGGTCCAGAGGGTTGCTCACCATTTACTTTCTTCCTGCCTGGAACGGTGTTACACCACCAGGAGCTGCAGCAACTGTGGGGTAACCAGAATGTGAATTAAAATCAATGTCCTAGGAATGGCAGAGGAAACAGAAAGAACCCAGTTTTTAGACTGTTGAGCTCCTGCACCAGCCCTCAACTGTCTTCCTCTAGACTTCATGCTATGTGAGAAAAAAATAAATAAACCTGTACTCATTTAAGCCACTTTAGTCAGGCATTCTGTTCTTTTCGATTATTTATATAACTGTATCATAAGGTATGAAATCAATGTTACCATCGCGGAGTGAACAGAGAGCTCTGAAAAAGAGGGAGAATCGCTTCTGAGAAGCGGCCTTCTTTGTTGCAGCCGAAGTGTCCCTTTCCCTTTGAAAATTCTGATACAATATTTTTATCGTACACTAAACTTTTATATGTTAGCTATCAGAACTCAACTCTCTCTTTTTAACAGCCATGCCTATTTTGAGGTATTCAAACAAGTTTTTTAAAAAGCATTTCAATCAGAAGAACACCAAGAAATACTGGCATATGACATCCCCTACAGTGAGACTCGTGGAATGTCCTAAGATAAGACTGTCTGAGATAAGCTTTTACAGTAATCGTGTAAACTAGAAATGATACAACTTCTTTGGTCCTCTCCCAGTAAACACCATTTCCCCTTATCCACACAATAAAGAAGAGGAAATGAGGCATAGCGAATGCGAGCTTGTCCGGAGATCCTCTCTCTTTACAAATGCCTCCAATTTATACCACCACCAATAGGTTCTTCATTATATTTGTAAAAGCTAGTTGCCTACATTTGACAAATTGTTAAAGCTGGTATGTAGAAGAGGACAGAAAAGCCATTATTCAGATGTCTCAGTCATGTATAGGCATTTTGCCATTAAAAAAGAAGAGCGGGAAAAAACCTCAGACAGGAAATATTAGTTATTGGACCACTTCATGATTAATAATGACCTTTTAAAATAGTTCTTAATGTTCCACAACATGTGATTCTCAGTGTGGTTGCTTTTGGCATCTGGGGCTGGACAGCTCCTTACTATGTGGGAATGTCCCATGCCATGAAGGATTTTTGCATCCCCGGCGGCACCCACTAACTAAATATCAGTAACAACACCGCCCATCACTGTGATAGTATCTGCTCCCCCCTCCATTTCCTGTCTTGCCCACATATTTGCAAATATAAGGAGTAACATATGTATTTGAAACCTACGGGTTAGTACCTGCAGGACAAAAGTAAAATAATCTTCCATCCCAAAATCATGTAAAAGCTTCTTTATACTTGCTTTTCGTCATTTTATAGCTTCATTTCTTACATTAAGATTTTAATACATCTGAATTTTCTTTTGGGATAAGATCTGAAATAGGGTTGGAATATTATATTTTCCTTATGTTTTTTTTTTCCAATACCAGTTTAAAGAAGCATCCTTTCTTCAGTGATAGAACACAAAATCAATTTCTATCCTAAGATAAACTTTTCATCATCATTAGGTTTCCTTATGGACTTCTCTTTCTGTTGAAAATATGTCTGTTCCTGTATTGTTATCTTATTATTTTAATTATTAGAACCCTCACATGTTTAATTTCTAGGAGGCCAAAGAGTGCCTTAGTACCCTTTTTAATCAAAATTATCTTTACTATTCTTATCTGTTTGTTCTTCCTATGAGTTCAAGAATAGTCTGTCAAGTTTTTAAAAGAAATCCCAATAGAATTTAATTAAAACATATTAGATTTATAGGCTAATTAGGAAAAAGTATTATTTTTCTAATGTTAGGTCTTGCCTACGAACAACATAGATGGCTTCCATGTCTGTTCAAGTCTTCCGTTACATTATTCTGGGAAGTTTAAAACGTTTCCTGAACAGATTCTACATCTATTTGTATTTGTCAGGTTAACGCCTAGGTTATATTTGGTATTGAATTGGGATTTTGTATTTATCATGCTTTCAAACTACTGATTTCTTATTAATGTTTATATATTTCTGCATGACTAGCTAATATGCTATAGTAGGCTTATTCCATAGTCTATGGAAATTTTCAGATACCTAAGCATATCACTGACAACTGATGATTTTTGCCTCTGTCCTCAAACTCACTTATTTTAAGGATAAAAGAACACTGGTGATAGTGTGGGCCTTATTGTCTTGTTCCTGACTTTAACAGAAATGTCACTGACTATAAAGGTGGCCATTGCTGGTTCTTTAAGTAGGAGTCACTAGGAATTTTTGTGGGAAAAAAAATCATTTTTCACCTTTTATCTGCTGATGAGATGAATTATATAAATAGATATCTAATTATTTAACCATTCCTTAATTCCAGAAATAAACCCTTAATCACAGCTTGTTATTGTTAATTTTCATGCTGAGATGTATTTACTTTTATTTATTTAGCATTTTTATCTCTATGAATAAATAAGTTTGGCCTGTGTTTTATTTTTCTTTGAGCAAGTTTTGTAAGGTAGCAAGGTTTGTCATTTTTGAAACACAAAGAGATATTTCTTATCTTTTTGCATCCTCTGGAACCTTTTAAAAAAATAGAAATATATTCTCAAAGAATTAAAAAGCAAATCTTCTGTTATTTTGAATCAAGGAAATATATACACATATATTTACATATAAATATATTTCTTTGACGGCTATTCCATTTCTTACAATGTTTTAATTTATTAGTGTATATTAAAATTATTTATTCCTCCTATGAAAGACACTGCTGGTTACCTATGCAATGGCTATTGCTTCTTCTCCTTTGTCAGCATTTTGTTAGGCATAGCACTGTGTTCTAAGAATCCTTAATCTCCCAGCCTCCTTTGCAATTAGCATTAGCTGTACAACCTATTTCCGATCAGTGAGAATTCAGTGGGGAGAGCTCTCGTCGCAAATCAAAAGGCACAGTTCCAAAAATATAAAGCTTTTGATCTCCCTTCTTTCCTCCTGGAATGCAGATGCAATGCCTGGATGTGTACCAGCAATTTTTGTTTTTTAGAGGGAGTTTCCCTCTGTCACCCACGCTCAAGTGCAGTGGCAAGATCTCGGCTCACTGCAACCTCTGCCTCCCAGGTTCAAGCAATTCTCCTGCCTCAGCCCCCTGAGTAGCTGGGACTACAGGCATATGCCACCACACCTGGTTAATTTTTGTATTCTTAGTAGAGACAGGCTTTCGCCACATAGGCCAGGATGATCTCGAACTCTTGACCTCAGGTCATCCGCCTGCCTTGGCCTCCCAAAGTGCTAGGATTAGAGGTGTGAGCCACCGCACCTGGCCTGTACCAGCAATCTTGTGGTCACGAGGCTGATAGATAGAGAAGAAGGATAGGAAAACAGGAAGTTGTGAGAAGTCTTAGTGCCTGACAGTATTGTTGTGCTGCAATTCCAGTCCTAGACTGCTTACTTCTGGAGCTCTCGTTGCATGAGGAAAACAGAAGTGTTTGTTTATTTAAATCACTCACTACTAGGTGAGGTTATTTGCTTTAAACATAGTTCTAAAAATACACTTTCTACCTGTAGTTCAAAACTAACTTTTATTGAGGGCTTACTTTATGATACATATTTCTGTAAGCATTTTAGAAATTTAGCACATAAAATCTTCACATGCTCCTATAAAGCAGGTGCTACTATTTATCCTAATCAGTGGTCAGTAAGTGGGTGAAGTTGGTGATGTTATTGTTAATTATAATGCTATTATCATGTCTATACTAAAATTATAGATCTATGCTTCCTAATTTACCTATTAGTCTTGGGTAGAAGCCTCTCTTTTTCCTTTTTTTTTGAAATGGAGTCTTACTCTGTCACTAGGCTGGAGTACAGTGGGGCGATCCCCAGTCACTGCAATCTCCGCCTCCTGGGTTCAAGCGATTCTCCTGCCTCAGCCTCCCAAGTAGCTGGTGGTGCCCGCCACCACGCCCGGCTAATTTTTGTATTTTTAGTACAGATGGGGTTTCTCCATGTTGGTCAGGCTGGTCTCAAACTCCAGACCTCAGGTTATCTGCCCGCCTCAGCCTCCCAAAGTGCTGCGATTACAGGCATGAGCCACCGTGCTCAGCCGGAAGCTTCTCTCTTAATTGGATATTTTAAGAAAATCATTCTTGGAATATTTTTATCAAGTGAACTAAAGAATTAACTAAAGAACCAAGAATTAAAGTAAAGCTAATTTCAAATGATTAAGTTGTGATTTTGAGGGAGTTAAATCTTTCTTACTAATTTTCATTTTAACTCTATTATAATAAAATGATTATTCTTCGGGGAACTTACTAAATTATCAATTTTCGTGACTACTCCATTGGCATAGGAAGAGGTATATTTGCTTTCATTAGCCACAATGTTTCATATGTATCTGTTAAATTAACCTCATCAGTTACATTCCTGAGATCTTCTATATGCTTACTTGACCTCATAGAGTAGGAAAGGTTAAAATCTCTGATGCTTCCATTATTTCTTCCTTGTATTTTAATGATTTTACTTTACATATTTTGATGATATGTTATTTGGCACATAATGATTGTTACTTTTATCATCATTGTGAATCAGCAATATAAAGATGTTCTCTTTATATTAAGATATTCTAAATTATAAATAATTACATCAAGGTATTTATATTAAGATATTAATATAAACGTCTTTTGCAGTATAAAGACCTTCTCTTTATTCCACCTAATTATTTTGGTCTTGGTCTGATTTTAATGTTTCAAGCACTGTTTTCTTTTTTGTTTTGTTTCTTTTCATTTGCCTGATTCAATTTGTGCCTTTGTATTTTTAAGGCATTCATATTTATGTTATAAAGTTTATATTTGGTTTTATTTTGTCTTCATGCTCTGTTTTCTGTTTTGATGTTTCTTTGATATTTGCTATTTGCTTTATACATGGCAGTATTTGTCTGCTGCTTTGTCTGATTTTTCTTTTGAAAGGTTTTTTTTTTCTTATTTTCAACTCAGTGATTATCCTTAAGATTTTTCTAAACATTTTAACCTATATTTACATAATGGTTAGGATACAAGTGAAAATTAACTTTGCTTGATTTCTTCTTCTGTCTGAAAAACCTCCTCCACCTGGTTCACTCTTTGTGAATTTTATCTCAGACTTTAGGTCCAGATTTTCACTATACAATTTTTAATGTTTATATCTATCTTTTAAGAATAAATTTTTACATGTGCCTTTTTAAATCTACAATCTTACACTATTTTAACTGGCTCCAGTGTCCATGGACTGTGTTTCCATACCATAATCATGGTACTGACCTCTTAATTTTTATCATCTTCAATTGGCAAGAATGGATCTGCAAAGCTGTAAATTACCATTACACTTGAAATAGAGTGGACCTCTGTAAAACATGCTAAGTTGACAACTTTTTCACCTTAACATTAATACTTTAATACAGTAGTAGAGAATTTGAGTCAAATTGGTCTGAGCTAATTTTCCTAGGTTATTCATTTTTTGAAGTTTTTGATACAAACAGTTCACCATTGAAAGTCTACATTTCAGTGGTCTTTAGTACATTCAAAAGAATGTGCAACAATAACCACTATCTAATGCCAAATGCTTTCATCATCCTCAAAAAGAAACCCCACTCCCCATTCCCCCTTTTCCTCATCCCCTGGAAATCATTAATATACCTTCTGTCTCTATGCACTTGCTTTTGCTAAACATTGTATACAAACGAAATCATATAACATGTGGCCTTTGTGTCTGGCTTATACTAGGCATAATGTTTTCAATATTCATGCACACTGTAGCACACAACAGTACTTCATTTCTTTTCATGGGTAAGTAATATTCCATTGTATAACTATACCTCATTTTGTTCATCAATTCATCAGTCGTTGTACATTTCTGTGGTTTCCACTTTGGCTATTATAAGTAATACTGCTATAAATATTCATGTACAAGTTTTGATATAAATGTATGTTTTCATTTCTCTTGGGTTTTCATTTCTCTTGGGTATATAATAAGAATGGAATTGCTGGGTCATATGATAATTGCATGTTTAAATTTTAAGTGACTGCCAGGCTGTTTTCCAAAGTGGCTATACCATTTTACATTAGCACCAGCAACATATGATGGTTCTAGTAGCTCCACATCCTTGCTAATACTTGTTAATTTCTGTGATTTTTAATTTATTATTATAGCCATACTAGTGCAGGGGTATGAAGTGGTATCTCACTGTGGTGTTGACTTGCATCCCCAAATGCAGTCGAGCATCATTTTTTGTACTTATTGGCCATCTGCATATCATCTTTGCAGAAATGTCTACTCAAAACTGTTGCACCTTGTTCAGTTAGATTATTTCCCTTTTTATTACTGTTATGGGTCTTTTATACACTTTATAAAATAGACCCTTATCAAATACATGATTTGCAAATATCGTCTCCCATTCTGCAAACTGTCTTTTTACTTTCTTGGTAGTGCTCTTTGCTGTGCAAAAACAGGTTTTTAATGTTGATAAATTTCAATGGATATATTCTTTTCTTTGATTGCTTTTGTTTTTGGTGTCATACCTAAGTAACTGTTGCCTAATTGAAGGTAGAGAAAATATACACCTATTTTCTTCCATTCTAGATTCATTTTTATATATAGTGTAAGACAGTCATTCAAATTCATTCTTTAGCATGTGGACATCCAGTTGTCATGGCACCATTTTAAAAAAGACTATTCTTTTCCCCATTGAAGATCTTGGCACTCTTGACTGAAAATCAACTGACCAACTGACTATATATGGGTTTATTTCTGTACTCTCAGTTCCATTCCATTGTAGTATATATGTCTATTATTTCTGCCAGTACCACACTGGCTTGATTAATCTCACTTTTTAACAGGTTTGAAATCAGTAAATGTGAGTCCTACAACTTTGCTCTATTTTTTTCAAGATCATTTTGACTATTCAGGATGTTTACTATCTCTTATGAAGTTTTGGATAGGCTCTGCCATTTCTGTTATTTTTTTTAAAAAAGGCAATTGACATTTTAATAAATACTGCATCAAATTTATAGATCAATTTGGTGTCTTTTACCATCTTAACAATATACAGTCTTTGCATTCACAAATACAGAATGTGTTTCCATTTATTCTTTAAATAAAAGACATTTATTTAATGTCTTTCGACAATGTTTTGTACCTTTCAGTATACAAATCTTGATTTATTCCTATGTATCCTAGGTTTTTTTTTTTGATGCTATTGTAAATGGTTTTGTTTTCTTAATTTTATTTGTGGGTTGTTTATTGCTAGTATACTGAATTACAAGTGCTTTTGTAAATTGGTCTTATATCCTGCAATTTACTACCTTCATTTATTAACTCTAATAGCTTTCCATGAATTTTTTAATGGTTTTCTATATGTAAGAAATAGCTTCCTATGTGTTTTCTATCATGTCATCTGGAATCAAAATAATTTTACTTCTTTCTAATCTGTGCACCTTTTATTTCCTTTTCTTGCCAATATATCCCTAACTAGAACTTCTAGCACAATGTTTAGCAGAAGCAGTGAAAGCGGACATCCTTGTCTTGTTCCTCATCTAAGGGGGAAGGTTTTCAGTCTTTTACATTGAGCATATTACTAGCTGTGGGTTTTTTGTAGGTGCCCTTTATGAGATTATAGACCTTTCCATTCCTAGTATGTTGCCTTGTTTTTCTCTTTTTTAAACCATAAAAGGGTGTCAGATTTTGGCAAATGCTTTTTCTGCATTTATTGAGATAATCATGTGGGTTTTTCTCTTTTATTCTATGAATATGGTGTATTACATTGATTGATATTCATGGGTTTTACCAACTTTACAGTCCTGGGATAAATCTCACATGGTCACGGTATAGATTTATTTTTATATGCTGTAAGGTGCTGGTGGCTAGTATTTTGTTGAGGGGGTTGTGTGTGTGTGTGTGTGTTTTCAAGCTTGTTTTTAAGTACACCAAGATTCTGTCTAGCATTGTGGCTGAGATCCAAAAGCAAACCTGGATTTAAGTTTGCAAAGCACTTACATACAGTCTAGTATAAAGCACTTTTATTTTCTTTTTCTCCACCTGAAAGCCTATAGGATTTGTTTTAATGGATAGTAGTTCATAGAGTAGAATCACAACTTGGAGAACAAATATTTGAAATCTTTCCTTTTGTGATGATCAAAGCCCGGAGAGTACAAATAACACAAGGTCAATTACGAATGGACTAAGATATACATAAACTAACAATAATCCGTATTCTACATGCTTTAACATATCCATAACCTAGTTTAGATTGTATTTTTATTTAACTTTTTAAACACTTAACATGTTTTATCTGCTAATTTGCAAATGTCAAGCTTTCAGCATATGTGCCTATTATCTGTATTCAGGCATTAATATTGTCATTTTTTACATTTTTCACTTTAGTTTTTGATAATAGATTGTAATTATGGGTTATATTAAAGTTAAAAATTCAGCATCTTTGCTATAATCATTTTTCCTTTTTTGATTTTGTAATGTACAAAAAATAATATGGTAACAAAATTTTCCCAACGTGTTTTCACACAAAAACTTTTGGCTCTTTCATCTTATATTCTTCATCAACCATCCACTTGTTATTCCACAAACACTTTAAGGTGTCTTAATTCATTCCATTCACTTTGTTAGGGACAACAGTATCTTTAATTTTATAATACAATGAAAGGACTATTGTACGGACTCTGCCTGCAGGGTTGGAGAAGACACTACAGAAAATGTAACATTTTCACCTAGTAATGAAAGAAGGGCAGAAATTTGGCAGGTTAGAAGGAGTGAAAGTAAGCATTTCAGTTACATTATTTTTGAAAGTAAAAACCATCTCCAAAATTGTTCAGACTAATAATGTCATGATTAGTTATTTGGAGTAATATTATAACCCCGACAAAAGCATGGCCTAAATTTTAGACAGAAGATGCTGAAGTAAACAGTAATTATCTTGATTTTTACTTTCTATATTATCTCTATTTGCACCAGGAAAAAAAGCTGACTTTCCTTTTAAAATTCTGGGAAAATATTTGTAAGTGACATTTACAGTTATTTTATCACCAAACAAATTATCTACAAATATGGATGATTCAGGAAGAGGTTATCCATGCTGGTGTGTCATTCTAAGACTGTCAATGAATAAAGACTGAAACCAGTGATAACCTGAACCCTCAACTTCAGGACATAGATCAGCTTTGACACCATGTGACCTAACACCAATCATGTTGGGTCTCAGTTTTCACATCTACCAAATTAAAAAAAAAAAAAAAAAGAACAGATAATTCCATTATCTGTCTAGTCTTCTGTAATATAAAAAGCCTATTATTTTAAAATCATTAACATATCAGTGAACTAAAATTCAGATTTCAGGCAATTTTAACTGTTTGGAACATACTGGCCTGTAAATAGATAAAGAATGCCCTATAGCTGGTTGAAGTATTTCCCAAAAGAAACTGCATTTTAAATAGACTTCTCATAGGCTTGATTATCTGATTTCTCAACCTACAATAAATTACAAAACTAGGGAAGAAGGATCATTCAGAATAAAATATAGAGAGACAGGAGACCAGCAAGAAGTTACAGGTGAAGTAGACAATAAATTTAAACTGAATAAATTAATAACTTAAAGTCCCACTAAACTGCATGCTGTGAAACTTATGCAAAAAATCTGTCCTGAAGGAGCACACAAACCACCCCAGGTATACTAGACTCAACATAACAAACAAATCCTACTGAAGATGATCTCATAATTAAAGACAATAAGTAACTGAAAGAACAATAACGCATAAGGAAGCTATATTTCATAGGATGTGAAAATGGCCATAAGATAAATATAGTATTTTTAAATGAATAAGGATATAAAGAAGCAATAGAACCATGATAAAAGAATCAGGAATTATGAAAAAAAAAAAAAGACAATTTGAGAAAAGAAACCACAACTTTTCCAAATGAAAAACACAGTTACTAAAATTAAAGCTCAATTTCTGAGTTTTAACCAGCATATTAGAAACAGCTGAAGATACATTTCTCAGATGAACTGAAAAATAGATTTGAAATGATAACCACAAAATGTAACAGATTTTTAAAGGAAGCAGAAAAACATGAAGAAAAAATATTTAGAAACATAAAAGATAGAATGAGAAAATTCAGCACATATTCAATGGGATCACTAGAAGAAAGAAGGGATAAAATAAGAGGACACCATATTTTTAAACATGATTAAGGATTCTACAATACTAAAGAAAAACAAGTCTCCTAGATCTATATTTTAAAAATAATTCAGTCCTGAACAAAATAAATATAAAAAAGTCCACACCTAGATTTGCGATAGTAAAACTATAAAACATTAAAATTAAGAAAACAATTATCACAAGCAACTGAACAAAATAAATAACTTACACCAAGAAAAAACTAGTTAGATGGACAGCAGACATCATATAAACAGATGTCTGCTTATAATGTCAGAATTCCATGGAATAAAATGATTTCAAGTGATGAAATAAAATAACTGAAGCCCTAGAATGTATACTCACCTAAAATATCACCCAAGTGGTAACCTAATAAAGATACTGTCAGACAACTGAACACAGAGCATGTCCCTCTGGCATAAACACAAGCAAAACATTAGAGGAAAGATAGATAGATAGATAGATAGATAGATAGATAGATAGATAGATAGATAGATAGATACACAGATACACAGTAAACCTACTACAACTGAAAGGTAATTGAAATGAGAAGTTAACTGGAAGAAATTGAAACCAGAAGGGGAAAAGTGATAATGCAAGAAGCAAGGGAGGACTTCTACTTTCAACCAGGATGGCTTAAGAATGAGAGGATTTACCTTCTGCCTTTAATAACTAGAAAACCAGACAAAATGTTTGATGCAACAGTTTTTAAGACAGAATGGCAGAGAAACATGGGAGGTGAGTGACACAATTGTCCCAGGTTTCTGCCTGAAGAGAATTTCCAAGTTGCAGCACAGGAAAGAGAAACCCAAGCAGGATCCCAAAACCTAGGAGACAGATGGGAGGCCAGAAGGCTGAAATTTGGGGTTGAGCGGACAGGCAAACTATGAGAGGAACTAGACAAGGAAAGAGCTCCCTCTACAGATCTTAAGAGGAATCCATAAAGATTGTGGCTAAGAACTGACAGGAGGATATACACAAGGCCAAACAAAGAGCCACCTGCAAGGAGTAGGAGGAATAACCCTGTGAAGCTCAAAACAGTCTGGGAATAACTCATTTCCCCAGAAGCCAATCTGGGAAGACATCCTATTATACAGGGCATTAGGTTAATTACTAAGGAAGGTGTTGCATTAGGAGTGAAGTCAAATTCGCTCTAGACCAAAGACTTCTCTGGAACAACCCTAACAAAGCTTAAAAGCTAGATCACAAAGCGTAAAACTAGTTCAAAGTTACTTCATTTCATCCCAGAATCAACCCCAGTAATAGTTGATGGAATATAAAAAAATCAACAGCAAAAAACACTAAATTCACATTGTCTAGTATCCATTCATAAATTACCAGGCATGCTCTCTCTTTCCAGGAAAAGATGGTATAAACACACTTCTTTCTATTCTTCCGATGGGATACAGCTTGAAACCCTGGACATTCTTTATAAATCAAGCATAAGAAGACTGAAATGTGGAAGGAAGGTAGACTTCCCTGGGATCCATAAAACAACATAACAGTCGGTTAATTATGTGGATTTTATTTTTGCTTAATACATCCCAGTTTGAGTGCTGGATAAGCCAGCAAATCAAAAATACCAACAGATGCAAACAAACAAAAGCCCCAAGAAAAGCCTGCTCATTTTCTCTAGCCAAAGGACCCGGAGAGTGGTGGTCAAGCAAGGTAGAAAACTTTTAGACAACTACCACCCTGTTCTAGTCAAACACTATGAAAAAAGACATCAGCCCCACACCCTCCCTCAGAAAATGCTGAGTAGGGAGCCTAGACTTCCATCTTCACTTGATTGTAATGAGGCCAGGCTGGTTCTAGTTTCTGAGTTAGGACCCAGGAATATTATCACTGCCCAGCAGTAATAAGCCCCTCTTCCCTCATGGTATTAGTGGAGGCTACATGGGGAAGGAAATTATTTGAGCAAAAACATTTATATTCATTTTCTACCTAAAAATGTTAACATCAATTTGGTATACAACAATGATATCTACATTTGCGACGTTGGGACATTCTACTGATATTCCTTGCCCTTTAATAATTTCATGATGTTTTAAAAATTAAATCTTATTAAAATAAATTTGTTTGAATTTTTAAATAAATTATCATGTATGTAAAGAAGAACAAAAATATCACTCATATACAAATAAAAATGTAACCAATAGAAACAGACGCAGAAATGACACAGATGATAGAATTAGTAGAGTACTTTAAAACAGGTATCATAAATATACTTCATATGTGCAAGAAGGTATACAATAGGATGAAGAGAGAGTTAAAAGATATGTTTAAAAACCCAGATGGAACTTCTAGAGAAAAGAAATACAATATCTAAAACGAAAAATATACTCAATGAGATTAACAGCACATTAGACACTGAAGAACAAAATATTAGTGAACTTGAACACACAGCAGTAGAAACTGTATCAAAAGCAAAACACACAGAGAAAAAAGAATGAAAAAAATTAATAGAGCATCAATGACCTTTGAGAAAATATTGAGCTGTGTAATATATGTTAAAACAAAAACTAAGAAAAGACAGGGAGGCAGATAATATTTCTCAATAAATAATATTAATAAGTAAAAAATATTTGAATGAGATTGAAATTGTAAACCCACATGTCTAAGACGTTCAATGATGTCTAAGCAAAAGAAATGTAAGAAACATCACACCAGGTACAAAATAATCAATTTCTGAAAACAAGTAATTAAAAAAACCTTAAAAGCAGGCAGAGAAAAAACGTGCACTACATAGAGAGGAACACTTAAAAGAATGTAAATAGACCTCTCATCAGAAACTATGCAAGTTGGAAAGTAATGGAGAGATATCTTTAAAATATTGAGAAAAACTGCCACCCTAGAATTACAAACACAAAGAAAATACTTTTCAAAAATAAAGATGAAATAAAGAACTTTTCAGACTAATAGCAACTGAGTAAAATCATCACGAGCAGTACTGCACTATAAAAATGCTAAGGAAATTTCTTCAAGCAAAAGAAGAAAAAGAAGGAGAAGGAGTAGCAGCAGCAGCAGCTGCTGCCACCTGGAAATCTGGATCTAAACAGAGGAATGAAGAACAATGGAAATGATAAACATGTGATAAATGAATATAAAATACATTTACTCTTTTTTTTTAGATGGAGTTTCGCTCTTGTCGCCCAGCCTGAAGTGCAATGGCGCCATCTCAGCTGGCCACAACCTCCATCTCCCCGGTTCACGCGATTCTCCTGCCTCAGCCTCCTGAGTAGCTGGGGTTACGTGCACGTGCTACCAAGCCCGGCTATTTTTTGTATTTTTAGTAGCAACAGGGTTTTGCCATTTTGGCCAGGCTTGTCTCAAACTCCTGACCTCAGGTGATCCACTCGCCTAGGCCTCCCAAAGTGCTGGGATTACAGTAATGAGCCACCGCACCCGGCCCATTTACTCATTTTTTTTTAAGTCTCTTTAAATAATAATTCACAGTTGGGGGAATGACTACGGCTAATGACTTTTAAACAATAGTGAGAATGAATAAGATCTAGTATTTTATAGCACAACAGGGCTGACTACAGTCAACAACAATTTATTGTACATGTTAAAATAACTAAAAGAGTACAATGGGATTGTTT
>NW_012119598.1:9064393-9104270 GCF_000951035.1 Colobus angolensis palliatus | reverse complement strand
ATATAAAGAATACAAATAAATAAAACATAAAATAAATAAAACAAAAGGAGGGGAAATATTACATAACATAAAACATTATATAAATAATACTCGATATCAATAACAGACAAAGAAAACTTTGGAACAAAGACTACTTCCAGGGAAAAATAGGGTTGTTACTGTTTGTTTTTTTAATAGTAAAGAGGTCAATTAGTAAAGACCAGAACAATCTTAAATTTGTATGCACCTACAAAAACAGCTTCATAATACATGAAGCAAAATTGATAGACCTGAAAAGAGAAATAGAAAAACCCACAACTATAGTTGGAGATTTTGACACTCTTTTCTTAATAATTGATAAACAAGCAGAAAGAAAATCAGTAAAGGTATTAAAAGGTATTAATACTGTCAATAAATTTGACCTAATTAATATTAACAGGATATTCCACCCTAAAGCTGAATACACATTCTTTCTAAGCATAAATGAAAAATTCATCAAGATACACCATATTCTAGATCATAAAACAGGTCACAAATACTGTAAAATGATTAAAATCACAGAAAAATATGTTCTCTGGTCAAAACAGAATTAAAATACAAACCAATGCACAAAAGGTATCCAGCATATTTGGAAAATAAACCACATACTTATAAATAATAGACCAAAGGACATCATATGGGAAATTTTTAAATATTTTCTTTTTTAT
This sequence comes from Colobus angolensis palliatus, assembly GCF_000951035.1. NCBI lineage: Eukaryota > Metazoa > Chordata > Mammalia > Primates > Cercopithecidae > Colobus > Colobus angolensis. The sequence goes on along the minus strand of NW_012119598.1, from coordinate 9,103,584 downwards.
ATATATTTTTTGAGACAAGAGCTCACTCTGTCACCCAGGCTGGGGTGCTGTGGCACAATCTTGGCTCACTGCAGCTTCGACCTCCAAGGCTCAAGTGATCCTCCCACCTCAGCCTCCTCAGTAGCTGAGACCACAGGTGTGCACTATCACACCCAGCTAATTTTTATATTTTTTTGTAGAGATGGGTTTTTGTCATATTACCCAGGCTGGTCTGGAACTCCTGGGCTCAAGGGATACACCCGCTTTGGCCTCCCAAAATGCTTAGATTATGGCATAAACCACTACACTCAAACTTTCAACATATTTTAAACTGAATTAAAAAGACAACACAGAACATCAGAATTTGTCTAAAACAAAATAGTGCTCACAGAGATGTTCAAAGTATTAAATACTTATAAAAGGAAAAAAGTCTCAAATCAATGATCTAAGCGTCCACCTTAGGAAACTAGAAAAGATTAAAAAGAACAAATTAAACCAAAAGCAAACAGAAGCCAATAAATAGTAAAAACAAATGCTGAAGGCAAGAGAGAGCATCACCACAGATCCTACAGACATTCAGACGAGTAATAAATATTATAAATGTGTGTTCTGAAAATTCCACAACTTGGATACAATAAAAATTCCCTCAAAAACAAACTAGCAAAGCTTCCTCAAGAACGAATCTCTCTCTACCTCTTAAAGAAATTTAGCTTGCAGAAAAAAATCTTTACCTCAAAAAAATTCCAAGATCAGCTGGCTTCAGTAGTGAATTTTACAAATATAAGAAAGTAACAGCACAAATACGACACCCTCAAAATCATTTTATGAGATCATAATTAACATAATATCAAAACTATAAGACGACTACGTGGTAAAGAATTTGGTCTTGCCCTAAGAGAGGTCTAGTTTTGTCCACAGTTCCTGGGGGTGACCTCTAAACCCTTGGAATTTACCAAGTGATAGAACTGTCTTTGTTTTCTATGATTGGCCCCTCAGACCACACCTAATAGCTTATGTTAATGAGATGACTCACAGTGGGTCGGTCAGACTGCACTGTCCTTAGAGACTTGTCTTTTCACTTCTTGCCGTTGTCTTTAAAATTTAAAAGCAATTTTAAGTTTTGATAAAGTTCAGTGTGTTAATTTTTATTTTTTTAAGACAGAGTCTCTCTGTGTCCCCCAGGCTGGAGTTCAGTGGCAGAATATTGGCTCACTGCAACCTCTGCCTCCTGGTTTGGAGCGATTCTCTTAGAGCCCAGTCTCTAAGGACAGTGGGGCTAAATCAATCAATCATGCCTACATAATGAATTCTGCACATAGAAACTCCGGTGAATTTTCCTGGTTGTCAATACTCCGTGTGTATTGTAACACATTGATCTGGGAAGGTTATTCATCCTGAGGACAATAGAGGTTCATGTTTAGAATTCTCCCAGACTGTGCCCTGCATGTCTCTTCTATTGGATGATTTTAATGTGTCCTTTCCCTGTTATAAACTGCAACTGTGAGTACAATCACTTTCAGTGAGTTCTGTGAGTCCTAGTGATTGTCAAATCTGAAGGTGATTTGGGGAAACCCTTGAACTTGCAGTTGGTGTCAGAAGTTTTGGGAAGACTTTGGGGTCAGGAGGAATATGCCCTCAAACCTCAAAGTTTGACTAACTCCAGGTAACAACACTAGTAGAACAGTGCAAATCACTACTCCTCATAAATACATATGCAAAAATCTTTAACAAAGTTTGAGAAAATAATCTTAAATATGTATGGTCAACTGATTTTCAGTAAAGGTTTCAAGGCAATTAAATGGGGAAAGTAAAGTTTCTTCAACATAAAATACTAGAATTACTGGATAACCATATGCAGAAGGAAGAAAGGACCCTTACCTCACAAAAATGAACTCAAGTTGTGCCATATAATCTTATAAGCTAAAACTATCAAAAGCCTAGAAAAATACATATGGGAGAAAAATTTTGTGAACTTAGGTCAAGCAAATTTTTTTCTTAGGGTGAGAGATACAGAAAGTATAAACCATTTAAAAAATAATACATTAAGGCCAGGTGAGGTGGCTCATGCCTGTACTCCCAGCACTATGGGAGGCAAAGGCAGGTAGATCACTTGATGCTAGGAGTTCGAGACCAGCCTGACCAATATGGCAAAACCCCATCTCTACCAAACAATACAAAAATTAGCCTGGCATGGTGGTGCAAGCCTGTAGTTCCAACTACTCAGGAGGCTAAGGCATGAGAATCGCTTCAAACCAGGAGGTAGAGGTTGAAGTGAGGCAAGATTGTGCCACTGAACTCCAGACTGGGGGACACAGAGAGACTCTGTATCAAAAAAAAATAAAAAGCAACACATTGAACTTTATCAAAACTTAAAATTGCTTTTAAATTTTAAAGACAACATCAAGAAGTGAAAAGACAAGCCACAGACTGGGAGAAAATATTTACAACTCATATATCTAACAGAAGGCTTGTATTCAGAATACACAACGAACAATTACAAATTAATAATCATAAGATGAACAACTCATTTTTCAAATATAGTCAAACTATTTGAACTCACATTTCACCAAAGTAAATATATGGACTGTGAATAAGTCCATAAAAAAAATTCTATGTCATTAGGTAAGTGCAAATTAAAACCAAAATGTAATACTTCTACACATACATTAGATTGAAGAAAATTTAAAGTCTGACAAAGCATTGGTGAGGATATTGAGCATCTGGTACCCTTATCCATACCACTGTTGGAATGTAAAATGGCACACTTTCGAAAACAGCTTGGCAATTTCTTATACATTTAAATATATACTTAACATATGTGCCGGTTATCAATTTACTGCCTCTTAGTTTCAGATTCATCTTTCAGAACCTGCTCTGCAAAAACAGACTGAGCTAGTTTACCAGTAGAGAGAACTTGATAGCCACTGCAGCGAAAAAAGGTTTATCTTCTCGGTTCTAGTCAGCTGTGTTTGGCTTGTTCTTGCTCTTTCTTTCCATAGCTCTACAGCCCTGCCTGTGTGGAGGAACCTCCAGTGATAAGATTCCCCAGCTGAGTGCCCAAAACATGCAACCCTTTAGCAGCCTCTTAGCAACCTGGGCTGAATTACTACCTTTCCATGGCCTTCCTAATGTGAACACCATATTCTGAAGGCCTCACGCTCACAATGGCAACCCTATATTCTGTGTTCACCCACCTTACAGCTTCAGCTCATTGGTACCCTCAGAAGTTTGTTCCCTGCTTGTCTGAAAAATGTAAACCAGCTCTAGCCACAGCAACTCAATAAACTTCTCTGCCGTCTAGTAGGCTGCCATGACACCTTCTTTACTGAAGTCTAACTCCAACTCTGGGAAGTTCCCATTCTTACAGCTTTGTCATTCCTTGGATATTCTCCCTCAGCGCCAGGGTATCCTTAGAATTCCTATTATGTCTCCTGTTACAGCTGAATAATTCTTTATAGTACATTGCCCCAGCAAACTTACTGTGTGATTTCTTCTGATTGGACCCTGACTGATATACCATATGATTACCAAACCCATTCCTAAGTATTTCTCTCATGAAATGACTTGTTATTCTTTGGCTACTTTCAAGATTTTCTTTCTACTTTTGGTTTTCAGCAATTTGACTAATTGTGGGGTTTTTTGTGTTTATCTTGCTGGAGTTCGTGAACCTCTTGAATATGTATATTTAGGTATTTTGATAAATTTGTAAATTTTCAGCCCTAGTTTCAACATTTTTTTTTTTTTTTTTGGCCACATCCTCTTTCTCCTCTCTTTCTTGAACTCGAATTACATATATTTTAGATATTTTGATATTGTCTCTAATAAGGGGACTGGCTCCATTTTTTTGATGTTTAACTGGTGACAGCTTTTAAGCCACACCCTTCCCTCTTCCCTACATATGGACAAGCTGATAAAAAACCCTGAGTATTTCTTCCTTAGGGACCAGCAGGAGATTCAAACTACTGTCCAGCCCTTGTTTTCTTTAGCTGTTTTCAGACCAGCTTGGGAGACCTGTCCAGCTCTTCCAAACAGCCCTGATAGGTGAGTAATAAACCTTTACATATCTTCTTAGTGTGTATGTGGTGTCATCAGTCTTAACATCTGGATCAAATTTGGTGTGGGGGGTCCATCTGTCATATCAAGATGACTATAAGAGTCTTACAAGGACTTGTCCACTTTTCTATTTTTCTCTCTGTTTATAGATTGAATAAGTTATATTTATCATTATTCAAGTAAATTGATTCATATTTTAAGTCATGTATGATATTATGACACTTAAAGAATTATTTTTTAATTCAAATGTTGTATTTTCTATTCAAGGTGTTCCACTTAGTTATTTTTCATAATTTCAATTTCTCTCCTGAGATTTGCTACACTTTAGTTTGCTTTGAGCATTTTCATTCATTGTGGACATACTCTCCTTTACTGTCAACATAGAATTCTATACAAAGTTAAGCTATCTTTCTTTAAGAATGAGGCAGACATAAGGATCTTATCAAACAAAAAGGTAAAGAGAGAATTTATCACCAGAAGACTTTCAATAAAGGAAATTCTCAAACTTTTGAATAGAAGGGAAATTATCCAGAAAAAATTAGCTCTGCAAGAATTATTGGTAAGCAAAAATATTAGAAAATATGTGAGAAAAGTCTTCAAAAACTGACAAAATGGAGCAATAACACTGCTTTGGAATTTAGCTAGAATTAAAATACCTAACAAAAATTGCATGTAATTTCAAAGGGGCTAATCAAGACTAACATATTCTGAGATGCTTATATAATTCAGGAGTAGGGAGAAATTATTAATTACCTTTAGGCTTTAAGAATGCATATAAAGTAGTCAAGTTACAGATTGAAAAGTAGACACTGAATAAATAACTTCCAAACACGATGAGAAGAAAAATTGAAAGAGAATAAACAAAGAAAATAAATCAATACAAAAGAAGGCAAGAAAGTGGAAATACAATAATAGAAAAGGCAAGATGTAATAAAAAGCAAAGATGACATAACCAAACTCAAATGTATTAATACAATAAATGTAAATGTACTGCAACATCTATATCAAAGACAAAGATGATCAGATAAGAATAAAACTAAAAATATATGCTATTTTTAAAAGGCACAACTAAAACATAAAGACACAAAAAAGCAGAAACATAATAATAAAAAAGGTATGTCAAGAAAATAATAGTAAAAGAAAGCTGACATAACTATATTAACACCCAGCTAAATAGATTATACAGCCAAACACATTATCAGAGACAAAGAGGTTGCTCAATATTGGTAAGAGGATCAGTTTACCAGGAAGAGATAAGAAGTCTAAAGGTCTAATAAATAATAGCATCGTCTCCAAATATATAAACATATATTTAAAATATATAAACTTTACATTGTAAAATCCATACTCACAGTGAGAGATTTTAGCCTAACTGCCTATAAAATATTAATAAAGGTTCAAAAGGTATGAACTGAACAATTAACAACCTTAAGCTAATGGATATATGGCACTTCACCCTAGATATGTATAAGACACATTCTTCACAAGCAATATATGGAATATCTATGCTCTGAGACACTGTGAACCACACATAAGACCGTAAATCTAGCCTACACAAGTTTTAAAGTACCTGAATCATATAGAACATTTTCCTGATGACAATAAAATTATTCTAATATGTGGTACAAACAGATACTAAGAAAACACCACGTTGGAAAATTTAAAATATTATTCTAAATAACTAATTGACCAAAAGAGAATTCATAATGAAACTGGAGAATACTTAAGGTTTAATAATAACAAACAGATCACTAAATGAAAATGTATAGTATATGGTTAGTAACACAGTAATTAGTGGGAAATTTATGGTGTTAAATAGTACAACACAAAAAGGCCCAAAGAATGTAGAATGTAGGTGATGAATGCTATAGAAAATACACTATGGAAAAGATGAACCACAATAAGTTGGTTCTTTGAAAAAAAGTAATTAACAGACCACTGGCAAGAGTAATTATGATAAGAGTTAGTTTTTTAACAATATTAAAAATTAAAAGCGAGAAATAACTCAAACTATAAATTGAATAGATAATAAAAAAATTATGAATAGTTTTATGCCAATAAATGTGCAAACCAGATGAAATGGGTAAATTCCTTAAAAATACAACTTACCAAAACTAATATATACAAAAAATTTATTAATAGCCCTATTACAATTAACTAAATTAATTTATAAACAAAATTCTTTCCACAAATAAAACATCAAGCCCAAATGGCTTTACATGGATTTCTACCAAACAGTCAAATAAAATGCAAGTCTAATATACAAACTCAGAAAATAAAATGAGGAAATTTACCCGTATTTATTTTATGAGGCTAACATAACTTTGATAATGACACTACACACTCACTCACGTGCACATGCAAAAATATAAGGCAATCTCAGTCATGAATATTAACACCAAATTCATAAACTAAATATTATTCAATCCAATTCAGCAATGAAATATAACTGTGTTCATTTCCTAGGACTCCCATAACAAAATAACACAAACAAAATAACATAAACATAAACAACAGAAATGTATTCTCTGAAGTTCCAGAGGCTGGAAGTCCAGGATCAAGGTGTTGGTGGTCATGCTCCCTCAGAAGCCTCTAAAGTAGGATCATTCCTGGCTTCTTCCAGCTTCTGGTGGCCCCAGGCGTTCCTCAGCAGCATCACCCCAGCCTCCGCCTCTGTCTTCACATCACCTCCCTGTCTCTGTGTCTTCACATGTTCTTCTCCTCTCTTATAAGAACACCAGTCATATTGGATTAGGGCCCACCTTAATGACCTCATCTTAGCTTTATTATATCTACAAAGACTCTATTTCCAAATGAAGTTACATTTACAGGCACCAGCAGTTAGGGCTTCAACATGTCTGTTTCGGGGGACACAATTCAACCTATAATAACCAAGATGAGTTTATCCTAGGAATACAAAGCAAGTTTCATATCAGAAACTCAATTACCATAAATCATTCATATTAACAGATTAAAGGAGATCAATCTTTGTGTATGCAGAAAAAGTAATAAAATTCAACATCCACTTGTGACTACTAAAGTAAAGAAAAAAGAAAGAGAAAACTTAGTCAATGAGGGACAGAACAGAACTTTCTAAACCTGATAAAGGTATATTTTAAAAATCAGAGTAAGCATTATATTTAATAATAAAATGTTAAAAGTAATCTAAAGATACCTGTCATTACCATTCATTTTCACACTTTCGTGGCTGTCCTAGCCAGTGCAGTAAGATAAAAAGAAAAGGGCAAAAAATGAAAAGAATTGGAAAAACAGAAAAAAAACTTATAATTAATTACTCATGACTGTTTTATTTATTTTCTTCAAGAAAATCCAAAGGCATCTACAAATAATTTTTATATTGGTGATGGCACAAACAATTTGGGGACAAAAAATCAGTACAAAAATTTCAAATGCAAATCTTTACACCAGCAACAATCAAAAATATAACTTTGTAATGTGTACAATAGAAATTAAAATAACATGTAACAAGAAATAAATTCAACAAAATACCAGCATGCCTTTATGGATTAAATTATAAGGTTTTATTGAGAGACATCAAAGATTCCTAAGCAAACAGACAAACATCCCCTGTTGTTGAGTAGACCCCATTATGAATATGTATATTCTCCCAAAATTAATCTACAGAGAATTCAATTTGAATCCCAACGGGATGTGTCATTGTTGTTATTATTTTTGAAATTAAAGTTGATTTTATAATTTATTTGTAAGAACGAAAGCCCCCAAATAGCCACCAACTTGGAGAGGAATGTTAAGCAAATGGATTTTAAGATTTACTATAAAGCTACGTAATTAAGAACTGTAGTCTATATATATATGCACAGATAAATAGACCCATGAATGGAATAGAAAGCCTAGAAACAAATGCACACAAAAATGGTTTGTAAGGATGTATAATACATATGAAACTGCAGATCAGTGGGAAAAAGATGAGGTATTCCAAAGCTACTAGGCATTTTAATTATCTTTGTCAAAAACTGTTATCTGATTCCTACATCACATCATGCACATATCAAAAAGAAACAAATAGTTACTGACTGATTGACAATCAATATGAAAGGCAAAAACATAAAGTCTTTAACAAATAATATAAAAGAGCATCCTTATGACCTAAGGTAGAAAGTATTTCTTAAGCAAGACACAAAATAAATCTATAAAGAAAATATTGATAAATTCATCTACATTAAAAAGAAAGATGTCTGATCATCAAAAGTTACCATAGAGTAAAAACACAGACTCTAAGCTAGAAGAAGATATTTGTGACACATTATTGAAAAAATCTTATACCCAGAATACATAAAGAATCCTGTGGGCCAGATATGGGACTCATGCCTATAATCTCACCACTTTGGGAGCCAAGGTGGAAGGATTACCTGAGGCCAGGATTTTGAGACCAGCCTGGCCATTATGGCAAGACACCATCTCTACAAATATTTTTTTAATAAGCCAGGTGATATGGTTGAGCTTTGTGTCCCCAACCAAATCTCATCTTGAATTGTAATCCCCACAATCCCCATAATCCCCACATGTGAAGAGAGACACCAGGTGGTGGTAATTGAATCATGGGGGAAATTTCCCCCATGCTATTCTCGTGATAGGGACAGTTCTCACAAGATCTGATGGCTTTATAAGCAGCTCTTCCCCCTTCACTCGGCACTTCTTCCTACTGACTTGTGAAGAAGGTGCCTTTCTTCTCCTTCGCATTCCACCATGACTGTAAGTTTCCTGAGGCCTCCCCAGCCATGCTGAATTATGAGTCAATTAAACCTTTTTCCTTTATAAATTACCCAGTCTCATGCAGTTATTTATAGCCAGGTGTGGTGGTGTACACCTGTGGTCCTGCTACTCAGAATGCTAAGGCAGGAGGACCACTTGAGCCTTGAAGGTCAAGGCTGCAGTGAACCATGATCATGCCATTGCACTCCAATCTGGACAGCAGAATGGGACCCTGTCTCAAAAAAACAAACAAACAAACAACAACAACAAAAACTAAGAATCAAGAAAAAAAGACAACCCCAAATTAAAATGACTTAGTTCTTCATAGAAGAGAAAAAAGTGTGTGTGTGTGTGATTTTACACGTACATATGTATATACACCAAAAAGTGCTCAACCTCACTACCTCAATAGTAATCAGAGAAATAAAAATTAATCATAATGCAACATTGTTTTATACCAATGAATTGAAAAAATTAAAATCAGACAATACAGCATTAACAAAATGTAGATATATAATATATACTGCTGGCAGGCATATAAATTGGTACATCTTTGGAAAACAGTTTGACATTACCTAATAAATTTGAACATGTGCCTACCTTATGATTCAGCAAGTCAACCCCTAAGAGTATACTTAGAAACTCTTGCACATGCATACTAGAGTATTTGTATAAACATTGTCATAGCAGCCTTGCTCATAATTGTAAAACCTGAAATGGCTATAATACCAATCAATAGTACAATGGAAAAATAATTTATCATATTCATACAATGAAATAGTATGCAGCAGTGAAAATAAATTAGTTACATATATTTACACCAACATAGATGAATCAAAAACATAACATTGAACAAAATAAGTTAGAAAAAATTTGTACAATTTGTTTTCATTATGTAAATATCATCAATGGAGGCCAGGTGTGGTGGTTCACGCCTGTAATCCCAGCACTTTGGGAGGCTGAGGCAGGTGAATCACTTGAGGTCAGGAGTTCCAGACCAGCCTGGCCAACATGGTGAAATCCCATCTCTGCCAAAAATAAAAAATTAGCCAGGTGCAGGGGCATGTGTCTGTAGTCCCAGCTACTCGGGAAGTTGAGGCATGAGAATCGCTTGAACCAATATTGTGCCACTGCACTCCAGTCTGGGTGACAGAGCAAGACTCCATGTCAAAATACATACATACATACATAAATATCATCAATGGATAAGCCTAAATCATATATTATTCATATCACAGGAAAACTATAAAGAAAAGCAAGGAAAAAGTGAACACAACCACCATTATCCTGTGACCATTGGGAGGACGGGAGAGGTTGGGAGGAGAATGAAATCAAGAAGGGTCGGTCACAAGAGTAACATCAAGGCAATATTTTATGTCTTGACCTGGGTAATGAATTTGTGGTGGCTCTTTTTATTATTACTCCTTGCACTGGACATAAACTTTTGTGTATTCTTTTGTATACACAATAAATTTCACAATAAAAAAAAACAAAAGTAAAAAGCCCAAAACAGAATACATATTTTCAATAAGAAAACAATAGTGTGTGCATGCATGTGTGTTTATATATATATATATGTTAAGTGTATGTGTGTGCGTGTGTCATGCAATCAGACATTAAAACTTCTATAAAATCCTAACAATGAAAACTGTGGAAATAGGGTAGGAATAGACAAAAAAAAAAAAAAAAAAGAAATTATACAGATTATCTAAGAACAAACATAGCCTAAAAACAGTTGCATGTATGTGTGGAACTTGTTATGTGATAGACGGACATTGCAAATCTCTGGGAAAATGATTCAATAAATGGTACTCAGACAATACATACACAAACAGAATGGTTACTTCTTACTTGGAATAACATATGTGTCTTCCCAGAGAGCAGAGAGTTAGTGATGAATGCCCCATCCTCGGAGTCAGGGGGCTGCATTGCAATCCCTCCTCCAGGTACCGAGAGTAAGGGCCTGGGTCCTTCACCTCCCTGTGGAGCACTTCAGTCAGCAGTAAAGTGGGGGTGTAGAATGATAGTCCTTGCCTCATGGCCTTGTTAAGATTAAGTGAAGCAATCCACTTCCAGTATTTAAAGAAGTGCCTGCCCTTGAACAAATGCTCAATAAATTGCTAGCTCCCAATCTTATTTAACAGTCCCAAAGTTACGGACTTAATGCGATAAGAGGTAAAAAGGCTTTTAAAAATCATTATTGGTTACTTCTCTGTCTCAAGCAACTGACTTTGACTTTGAACAGCTTGAGAGCAGCAATTATGCCTATTCAACTTCACATATTCAGTCCCCATCACAAAATTTGCCATGTCATGGATGCTCAAGAAATAGACTTCGTGTTGATTTGAACTAAGCAGCAAAGAAAAAGTAGCATTACTGAAAAAAGGGGAAGAGTCATTGTGGGTGTTGGAAAATGCCACCGCTTTTCACTACTGTGTGGAGAAAAACAAACCAGAGTTTTAAAGGCCAAATTTAATGGATTCCCAAGGTTATGCTACTGTGAAATTATGCTACTGTGGAAGAGGAATTAGAATCAGTCATTCCAAACTGTAAAATACCATGGAAGATAAAGACATAAAACAGAGTATGCTTTAAGCAAATAGCCCAATTAGCCAAACACCAGGGAGAACTTAAATCAGAATGTACCTTTATGTAAGCAGAACAAGGAGCAATGATTAATACTCAAAGTAAAAAGGAAAAAGCACCAAAAAAGTACAGCAATTAAGTGGTAATTTGCTATCTCATAGAAAAATCGCAGAAGAAAAATCACAAAGAAAAATCTATAGTCAAATGCATCCACATAATTTATTTGTGAGATACTTATAGATTTCCATAATTAACATAATCCACATTAGCAAAAATCAAAACAGATGAAAAAATGTATATTGTCCATCTTCAAAGAATATCTGTGCCTAATTTAGTAAATGTTATAACAAAATAATGTTCAGGGTTGCTTAACTCTAATATTTTGATAATCACTGATTTGTGGTTTCATCAAAATTCAATGTCTTGGAAGAAATGTGAGTTCCTTAGTGAATTAATTGATATCATCATTACCAAAAATATTGAAGAAAATCTATTTTATTTGAAATTCACATCATAGACATTCCTTCAGGTGACACAAAAAATTGCATAATCTTTCATTTTTTAAATGAGATATAAATCCACAATATAAAAAATTTATAGCAACATTTTCAAAACAGTTTGTCTTCTTTTAAAAATATATAGCCAAGCAGTTTAAATGTCAGGAGAACTATGATGAGACATTTCTCTCTAAAAAGGTGTATTTTCGATTTCATGATCAAAAAAGAGAATCTAGAAAGCTCTGTTGATTTTGTTTTTTCATGATCATTCCAGAAATGATGTACTGTGTATCAAAACTATATCTTCCAAGCTATTACATTTCACCATCTGGTTAACCTTATCAGCAAAGCACTAGAAAACAAATCCCACACATTAGAATTTCATCCACACTGCAGAATTATCCTGACTATAAAGAGTTGCCCAAAACTAAGATAAATTATTATGGAGACCAGAAATGGGCTACATTAACTGTGCATGATTGGATTCAACTAGAAGAACTGAACCTATAACAAATCCTATCGTGTAATGCTTGTGATAGTGGCACAAATATAGACCAGAAAATGCTGGTTTACCTTTACCCAACACAGCACAAGTCCATTAAAAATATATCCAGATACAGACACATTTAGACTTTTAGAGTTTTTAAAAATAAGTATGTTTGATCCACAAGGATATCTTCATGTTTTATAACACTTCTCATACTCTTCTCTAATGTTTCTGAATCAAGACAGATTTGATGCAAAAATCATTATGATCCTAGCATAGTGACAAAACTAACACCTCTATAAGTAACAGAACTCATGAAAATTTAGGACTGAATTTAGATTTAGGCCAAGAGCCCAAAACATTATTCAAAGTATGGTCCTAGGAAATATATATTTTAGCCTGAAGAATTTATAGAATGGTCCCAGAAGATTTCACTGGTATTACATAGAAGCTAGCATCCCCATGCCTATACTTTTTTCATCTTTGCTTGGATTACGTGCAGGCAGGAGGTGACTTTACAAGTGAAAGTGTGATCTAAAATCTTGTGAAAATTTTCACAAGAAAATTATTTGTGATCTAAAACATTCTGAGGATAATACTCAAAGAATGAAAGACTCAGTAAATATTCATGTTTACTTTGAAGAATGTAATGATCGTTGCTATGATTATGACTTCTGGTAGTTCAAAAGCTCTTCTCATTTCTCGCCACATGTTAAGAAATCAGTTTAGAGTTTCACCCACAAGAGTATTCCACGCCACTCCTCACAGTTTTTTCCTTTCATTCCCATAGAATGCCAAAATCTTCCAAAATGTATTACCATGCAAATGTCTTGGGTGCCTTTACTACACATTTATATTGCAAGGTAATCAATAAATTATTATTTCAATATTTATTGGAATCTCAGAATAAGAAAGAAGATAGATTACACAAATTCGTCTTCTGTGATTAATGGATGTTCCAGCAGAAGGCATACACTGATGGAGTAGGTCAGTATGCAGACTATATTACTGAATATTTCAACTCGGGCTGTAAATATAGTATCTGTTTCTCTTAGGGACTGTCACACTGAGTGCAGTATAAAAGGCAATAAATTTCAACAGATTAATTAACTCTTTGGTTACTGGGGCTGTGTGTCACCTATCCTGGCACCTAATAAAAATTCCTTTAATGCCAAGACATAAAGAAGGGCCTCTTTGGAAATGAGTTATTAACAGCATTTCGTGAATAGATGGAGAAATTGTAGCCGAGCCATTTAAGTGTCATAAAGTGCAGCAAAGGCTGCTGGAGGCCTCTGAGGGACGCCAGGCAATACCATAACAATCAAATCTGAGATGGAAGAGGGATTGAGCTGTCCACTCAGAATTTTTATATTGTCAAAGAGCAGCGAGGAAATAATGTGATCAAGAAGTGAATTAACCTTGTGTGTGAAAGAAAGGGGATGATCTGATGGAAAAGGCAGTAAAGTAAAAATCACTCCATAATGCCTACATTGCAGCAGAGCCATGAGGGGCCCCTAATGTCTGCAGGCTGTCAGAGAACAGATCCAGACCTCTAAGTACTATAAACCCATTACCTGCATTAGCCTATAATTGGAATACATTTATTCATGCTTTTTTAGTTCTTCAGGGTCTCCACATTGTATACCCACAGAGCATTAATTCCTATAAATGTTCTATCTTTGCAGACTCCTGAAAATGGCTATACAGTCTTAGGTGGAAATTAACATTCAGTAAGAGAGGAAGAAAGTGCTGCATATGTAGTACAAGGTTCATATCCATTATCCAGCTCGTACTATGTTGTTTAATTTAGCACCTGGGCTGCTCCACCCAAATAATCTTTGGATGCTTTCTGATGAATTTCTAGATATCACATTTTTAATATTTTTCTATTTCAATGCAAGAGCTCCAACAGGCAGAAGATAATAAATATCAACTACTAACCCATGATTTTACTAATGGTCAGATGACTATCTTTGAAACTGTAAATTTCATTTCATTTCTTGAGGTTGCATCTCAATATACAGCACTTTTTATAAAGGTCCACATATAACAAGCCAAAAAGCATGCAGAAATAACAAAATCATTCTTAGCAAACTATCACAAGAACAGAAAACCAAACACCGCATGTTCTCACTCACAGGTGGGAACCGAACAATGAGATCACTTGGACTAGGGAAGGGGAACATCACACACCAGGGCCTATCATGGGGAGGGGGGAGGGATTGCATTGGGAGTTATACCTGATGCAAATGACGAGTTGATGGGTGCTGATGAGTTGATGGGTGCAGCACACCAACATGGCACAAGTATACATATGTAACAAACCTGCACGTTATGCACATGTACCCTAGAACTTAAAGCATAATAATAATAACAAATAAATAAATAAATAAATAAATAAAAATAAAATTTAAATCAATACTTTCTTTCTGAAGACAACACCTCGCCCTAAGTTACTTAGAACCAAACCCAGCAAACACTGGCAAGTAGGTGCCTAGCACATAGAGAATTTTCCCTGTACCAGCACTGCTCTGAATACTTTACATATATTAACTAAGGTCACTTTAACAACTCTGTGAGGCAGGTATTGTTATTACTATCTTCATTGTATTGATGAGGAAACTGGAGCACAGAGAGGTTAAGTAAATAACCCAAATACCCCAAGTTCACACAGCTGATTTAAAAATCTCTGTTTAGGGGTCTGGGTTCTTAGCCACTTTGCAAACTTGCCTTGCCAAAAAAATAGTTAACACACCCAACATACAAATATTCTATTTGTACTCTACTAATGAATCTTAAAGTTAGGTATGACTATGCACAGATGTGTGTGCGTGTTGTTCGCAGGGATTTTACTCCTTCCGCTGTCCCTCATTCCTCCTGCATTATCAGTCATTCTCTCTGTATGGGAACGTTCCCACTGGCATAAGGTGTGCTCTAATCTCTCCTTGATCCAACACCCCACTGTAGCAACCCTAGCTCCTTCCCAGGACAACTTCTCCAAGCAGTTGTATTCACACACTGTCTCTACTTCCTCATGTCCTATTCACTCATCATCCCCTTAGGAATCTGCCTCTTTCCCCACCACCCCACAGAAACTGCTCTGCTAAATACAAAGGTCACTTTTATATCTTCATTCTGTTTAACCTTTTGGCAAATGGGAAATAATTACCACTCCCTCCTTCTTGGAAATTGCTCCCTTTGTGGCTTCTCTGGCAACATTACTTTCTGCCTTTCTTCCTCCTGCCCACTTTCCTGGTCTCCCTTCGCTGCCACCTCCTCCTTTCCCCAAGCTAGGGTATGGGGGTTCTTCAGAGCCTGGCTCTGGGCCTCCTCTGCCACCTCTCATCCACTGCCCCACAGTTGAGTCATCCACTACATGGATTCAAAAACCATCTTTTGGCTCATTACATCTTTACCTCCTCTTTTTGGCTTATGTCTTTACCTCCTCTTTTCATTCCAAATGTAAACATCCAGCTGCGCCCTGACATCTCAATTTAGATGTCTGACAGACCTCTCAGATTTAACATATGTATAATAGAACTATTGACCAGGGACGGTGGCCCATGCCTATAATCCCAGCACTTTGGGAAGCCAAGGTGAGTGGATCACCTGAGGTCAGGAGTTCGAGACCAGCCTGGCTAACATGGCAAAGCCCTGTCTCTACTAAAAATACAAAAATTAGCCAGGCATGGTTGTGGGCACCTGTAATCCCAGCTACTTGGGAGTCTAAGGCAGGAGAATCGCTTGAACCCAGGAGGCGTAGGTTGCAGTAAGCCGAGATCATGCCAGTGCACTCCAGCCTGGTGCAGTGCAATGAGGCCGCACTGAATCAAATGAGATAGACTCTGTCTCAAAATAATAATAATAATAATAATAAATAGAATAAAACTCTTAATTTTTCCACACAACTCTGATCTTCCCAGCAAAACAGAACAAAAAAAGATACTACCTTCCACGCAGTTGCGTAAACCAGAAATCCAGGTCATCCTCGTCCTCTCCATTTCTTCTCATGCTCCACATCCAGTCTGTCAGCATGTTCTGTTTACTCTGATCTGTGTCACTTGTCTGATATTGGTTGAAGGGTGGATATTTTATCCAGCTCTGACCACCAGGAATGAGGGGAAGATTTTCTTCATCTATGAAAACACACAGGACGAAATGCCTATCTAGCCCAGGGTATGACTGAAGCCACTGCTGCTTTGTGGTTCTGTGAGGAGACATCATCAACAAGGCAAGAATAACAGAGCAGGAAGACGGTGAAGACCTGGGTATTGATTGGGCCACTGACTTGACCAATGCTGCAGGTATACTACCTGTGCACTTCCTATTATGGGACAAAATAAACTCCTCATAACTTTAGTTGCGTCTTGTGTTATTTGAAGCCAGAAGCAAACCAAGTGCCACATCTCTTCTCTATCATTTATCTGCATAACAAATTACCTCGACATTTAGTGGCTTAAAATGACAAAAAATATCTCCCAGTTCCTTCGGGTCAGGAATTCAGAAGTGGCTTAGGTGGGTGGTCCTGGTTTGGGAGGTGTCTCATGAGGTTGTAGACGTGATGTCAACTGGGGCTACAGTCAATGGAAAGCTTAACTGGAGCAGGTGGATCCACTTCCACAGTGGTTCATTCACATTCACAAATTAATGTTTGCTGTTGGCAGAGGCCTCAAGCTCCTTGCATGTGAGATACTCCGCAGGCTGCTGTGAGTCCCCACACCATAGCAGCCGACTTGTCCCAGAATGAGAGATACAACAGCAAGCAAGTTAAGTAGAAGCTGTTCTTTTTAATGACCTAACCTCAGAAATCACAAAGCATCACTTCTACCACATTCTATTCACTAGGAAAGAACCACTGAGTCCAGCCCAGATATAAGAGATGGAAATTAGGTGCCATCTTAGGAAAGAATTTGTGGACATTTTTACAATTTCTTTTTATTTTTTAATTGAAAACTAATTGTGCCTACTCATGAGGTATATAGTGATGTTTCAATACATATACTGTATAGTGGTAATTATTTCAAAGCCACCACATGCACCTTTTCTCACTGCATTCTAGTCCCAGTGATCTTCTTTCAGTTCCTACAATTTGCTAAACTCCTTTTTAGCTCCAAGTTCTTCCACATGTCCACACATCTGTCTGGGAGGTTCCCCTCCTGGCTGACCTTCCCTGAATACCTTGCTTCCCCCACCCCATTAATCTCTATCTTTGTCCCTTGCATGTTGCATGATGGAAGGGCCAGTTGTTGTCTAGTTTAGCATTATATGCCCAATTCTTAATACAGTATCTGGCAGGTAGCAGGCACTCAAAAAATAGTTACTGAATGAATGAATGAAAAAAGAACATAGGTATGCATCCACAAAATGTTTTTAGAGAGCTGCAAAAACCGTTCAGCAAAATCATTCAGGCGAAAATGTCTAACATGATAAGGTGCTTAAGAAGTTTAATATGGAAAGTGACATTCTAGCTATCTTTTGAATATTTAAAGGGCTATCATTGGGGAAAAGATTAAATTTGTCCTTTATTATTCATGGAGTAGAATTAGAATGAATGGTTAGAAATTATGGGAAAACAGTTTAGTTGAATAAAAGAAAGGCCTTTCTAACAATTAGAGTTATCTAAAAAAGTAACACCAGTTGACTTACAAGAGAGTAATTTTCCTGTCATTGGAAATGTCCAAACATATATTATAAGACCACCTGCCTACCATGTCAGAGAAGAAATTCAGATATTGGATACCAAATGGACCAGATGGCCCCAGGCCCCCCACCTTTTTTTTTTTTTTGCATTCTTGGATTCTGTAATACAAGCCTTAACGAAATATACATTTGTCTCAGTCCATTTGTGCTTTCATAACAGAATGCTACAGACTGAGTAATTTATAATAACAGAAGTTTATTTGATCACAGTTCTAGAGGCTGAGAAGTCCGAGATGAAGGCACTTGCAGGTTCAGTATCTGCTGAGGTACCATTCTTCATTGATGACACTTTGCTCTGCATCCTCACATGGGGGAAGACGGAAGGGAAAGACAGTCAGGTGGCTCTCTGAAGCCTCTTTTACAACCGCATTAATCCATTCATAAGGGCTACCCCTTTGTGAATTACTCACTTCCCAAAGACTCTCATCTTTTAATACCATCATATTGGGGATTCAGTTTCAACACACAAATCCTGGGTGGGACAAAACATTCAAACCATATATTTTAAAAGTTCTAACTTTTTTGTGGAACATAATAAAGAGATAAACCTTAATTTTAAAAAAATTCTCTCTATACTGTCATGCTTTGGGAAATCTTGTTTAGGCAGAAAATTTAAAAAAAATTAAATGTTTCTATTTCTAATTATTATAACAACACATTTATTTTTAAAATGTAAATATTGTTATATATTGATGCAATATAGGCATTGATCTCAGAAGAGCTAAAGCAATTTTAACTGAATGCTTCACTATATGGCATATTTTCTGATTTCTCCAGTTTCTAGAAATAAGTTTTAGTTTCTACTCCTGCACTAAAGCAATTTTTAAACCCTGCATTTTAAAAAAAAGAGTATTCTTTAAGAAATAACAAAAATATCCTTTAACAGGTGAATACACAAACAGTAGTACATCCATGCCATGGAATTTTATTCAACAATAAAAAGGAATGAACAATCAAGCCAGCAGAAGACATGTAGGAATTTTAAATGCATATTGCTAAGCAAAAAAAAAAAAGAAAAAAAAGCCTATCTAAAAGGGATATATACTGTATGATTCCAACTATATGACCTTCTGAACAAGGCAAAACTATGGAGACAGTAAACAGATCAGTTGTTGTCAAGGGTTCAGGGGAAGGAGGGATAAATAGGTGGGGCGCTAGAAATTTTTAGGGCAACGAAACTATTTTGTATGATACTGTACTGATGAACTCATGTCACTATACATTTGTCCAAACTTATAATGTAAAACAGTGGACTCTAACATAAACTTTAGTTAATAATAATGGATCAATATTGGTTCACCAATTTTAACAAATGTACTACACTTATGCAAGATGTTAATAATAGAGGAAAATAGATGAGAGGGAGTATATGGGAACTCTGTACTTTCTGCTCACACTTTGTGCAAACCACTACACAGTTTTCATATGAGATATATATATATACACACACACACGTATACATATATGCAATATATTTATTTTATTATATATATAAATGATTGCAGTGATATTTAAGTACAAATTGTAAGAAACAAGTACTAAGGTATTTGAATCAGGCACAGAAAGGGGCAATGATTAGGTATAAAATAGTTGATCTAAACTTTGGAGGATTGTAGAATTTGGAGGGAAAAAAAAAACAGAAAAAAAGATACAATCTGAGCTAGTGAAACAAAACAAAAAAGGCACAAAACGGGAAGCACTACTAGTAGGGGTACTTCTACCAATAATAATGAATATTATAAATATTCCTACATGACACTGTAGAAATTGGCCTTGACTGGGCTTGTGATTTGATGAATTCAAAAAATAATTTAATTGACCGAGACACTGCGATAGGGTGACAACGTTTCCAGATGTTCCTAGTCCTCAACTCTGCCCTCAAAAGGCTTGCTGGATGGCACGTACCGCCACTCTTCAAAGTCATAAGGATGAGAATTCATGATTGCATAAAACAAAGAGTATGCCGGGCGCCGTGGCTCAAGCCTGTAATCCCAGCACTTTGGGAGGTCGAGACGGGCGGATCACGAGGTCAGGAGATCGAGACCATCCTGGCTAACCCGGTGAAACCCCGTCTCTACTAAAAAAAAATACAAAAAACTAGCCGGGCGACGTGGCGCTCTCAAAAAAAAAAAACAAAAAACAAAAACAAAACAAAACCAAAAAAAAAACAAAAAAACAAAGAGTAAATCAAGGAAGTAAGGAAGTAGTGTAAACATTTGGATAACAGACCGCACAACTCTACCAACCCCCGCTCCTGCTAGCCAGGCAGAACTTGCTGGCTTAGGCGTCAGCACAGCAGCCCCACTCCTACCTGAACTCTGCCAAGAGACACAGTCCTGGGTTCTTCTGGGAAACACCTGGACAACAGTCCATGCTATTCCATCCACCCCTGCTGCTCCTAGCCAGACAAGACTTACTGGTATGGGTGGCACCCAAGCAGGGGAGGAGCCCCCGCTCCCAGAACACTGAGAGGAGTGAGACATGTGAATTCATGGGCAGATGGGGGAACAAGATATGCCTCCTTCTGCAGGGCCAGTCGGGAAAAGGTGTGGCCTGTCTGCCAGCCATGGCCTCTCCCTGAGGGAAAGAAACGTGAGTGTGGCACCAGTGATCAGAGGAGGCTCCTCCAAGGCTCTGGAGCAAACCTGTGAGGATGTCATCTCTCTCCCCACATCACACAGCGCTACTGAGAATGTGCTAAAATACAAAAGAGCCACATGACTGAGTAAGAGCCTATCTGGCAGCCTTCACTATTAAGTGTCATCTACTGGATCACAGCCCAAATTAGAATGACAAAAAATATTTTGCCAGTATACAGTGCCTGTGAAACCCTAGGCAAAAATCCAGCCACAAATAAAAATCCTATAGAGCCTTGGCACTCTGAAAGTACCTAGAAATGAAGCCAACTGACTATATTTATCTTACATCACAGTTAAAGGAACACCAGCTCTCTCAGATGAGAAAGAATAAATGCAAGACACTCTGGCTTTTTCCAGCCACTTAAAAAGCCAGAGTGTCCCCTTATCTCCAAGCAAATGCACTAGTCTCCCAGCAATGGTTGTTAACCAGACTGAAATTATTGTAACGACAGAGATAGAATTCAGAATCTGGATGGCAAGGAAGCTAATCGAGACCTAGGAGAAAGTTGAAAAACAATCCAAGTAATCCAGTAAAATGATTCAAGACATGAAAGGTAAAATAGTCATTTTAAGAAACAATCAAACTGAACTTCTGGAATTAAAGAATTCTCTACAAAAATGTCATAATACAATCAGAAACATTAATGACAGAATAGACCAAACTGACAAAAGAATCTCAGAGCTCAAAAACCAGCTCCTCAAGTCAATTCAGTCAGAAAAAAATATAGAAAAAGGAATTTCATTAAATGAACAAAACCTCCAATAAATATGAGATTATGTAAAGAGGACAAATATATGACTCATTGACATACCTGAGAGAGAAGAGAGAGTAAACAACTTGACAAACATATTCAAGGATATAGTCCATGAAAATTTCCTCAGTCTCACTAGAGGGGTGGACACACAAATTCAAATACAGAGAACCCCTGTGAGCTACTGTACAAGATGACCATCCCCAAGATACATAGTCATAAGATTCATCAAGGTCAATGCAAAAGAGAAAATCTTAAAGGCATCTAGAGAGAAAGGTCAGGTCACTTAAGAGAATCTCAGCCAGGCACAGTGGCTCATGCCTGTAGTCCCAACACTTTGGGAGGCCGAGGCAGGTGGATTGCCTGAGCTCAGGGGTTTGAGACCAGTCTGGGCAACATGGCAAAACCCTGTCTCTACTAAAAATACAAAAATTAGCGGGGCATGGTGGCACATGCCTGTAATCCCAGCTTCTTGGGAGGCTGAGGCAGGAGAATTGCCTGAACCCAGGGGGCAAAGTTTGCAGTGAGCCAAAATCGCGCCGCTGCACTCCAGCATGGGTGACAGAGAAAAACTCAATCTCAAAACAAACAAACAAAAAGAGAATCTCAGGAAACCATCAGCAGGCATCTCAGCAGAAGCTTTATAAGCCAGAAAGGAAACATCCTCAAAGAAAAGAAATTCCAGCCAAGAATTTCATATCCCTCCAAACTAAGCTCCACACGCAAATGAGAAATAAAATTCTTCTCAGAAAAGCAAACATTTAGGGAATTCATTGCCACCAGACCAACGTTACGAGAGGTCCTTAAGGGAATGCTAAACATGGAAACAAAAGATTGATACCTGCTAGCATAAAAACACACTTAAGTACATAGCCCACAGAAAATACAAAGCAATTACACAACCAAGTCTACAAAACAACCAGCTAACAACATGATGACGGAATCAAAACCTCACATATCAATACTAATCCTGAATGTAATGGTCTAAATGTCCCACTTCAAAGGCATAGGATGGCAAGGTAGATAAAAACACAAGACCCAAAGTAAAGGGATGGAGAAAGATCTACCACACAAACAGAAAACAAACAAACAAACAAAAAAAAGAGCAGGAATCACTATATTTACATCACATAAAACAGACTTTAAATCAATAACAGTCAAGAAGCACAAAGAAGGGCATTACAAAATGATAAAGGGTTCCAGTCAAATAGAAGACTTAACTATCCTAAATACATATCCACCAAACACCGGAGCACCGAGATTCATAAAAAAAGACTTGACCTACTAAAAGACTTGACCAGCCACAGAATAATAATAGGGGACTTTAACACTATTTGACAGCATTGGACAGATCATTGAGGCAGAAAACTAACAAAGAAATTCTGGTCATAAACCTGACACTTGAACAACTGGACCTAATAGACATCTACAGAATACTCTACCATAAAAACCACAGAAAATATATTCTTCTCATCTGCACACAGAACATATTCTAAGATTGACCACATGATTGGTCATAAAGCAAGCCTTGACTTCCAAAAAAATTGAAATCATACCAAGCACACTCTCGGACTAGTGCAATAAAAATAGTAATCAATACCAAGACGATCTCTCAAAACTACACAAAAACATGAAAGTTAAACAAACTTCTCCTGAATAACTCTTGGATGAACAATGAAATCAAGGCAGAAATAAAAAACATTATTTAAAATTAATGAAAACTGAGACACAACTTACCAATATATTTGGGGTACAGCTAAAGCAGTGTTAAGAGGAAAATTTAGTGCTAAACACCTTCATCAAGAAGCAGAAAGAGGCTGGGCATAGTGGCTCAGGCCTGTAATCCCAGCACTTTGGGAGGCAGAGGCAGTTTGATCATTTGAGGTCAGGAGTTCAAGAGCAGTCTGGCCAACATGGTGAAACCTCGTCTCTACCAGAAATACAAAAATTACCTGGGCATGGCAGTGGTGCCTGTAATCCCAGCTACTCAGGAGGCTGAGGCGGGAGAATCACTCGAATCTAAGAGGCAGAGTTTGCAGCGAGCCAAGAGTGCGCCACTCCACTCCAGCCTGGGCAACAGAGGGAGACCTTCTCAAAAAAAAAGTTAGATCTAAATCACATCTAAAGGAACTGGAAAAAAAAAAGAAAAACCAATTCCAACACTAGTAGAAGAAAAGAAATAACTAAAATCAGAATCAGAAAAGAACTACACAAAACTTGAGATGTAAAAGTCCATACAAAAGATCAATGAAACTAAGTTTGTAATTCAAAAGAAAAAACAAGATTCAAAGACTGCCAACTAGATTAACTAAGAAAAAAACAGAGGAGATCCAAATAAATGCAATCAGAAATGACAAGACTGATCCCACAGAAATACAAAAGATCTTCGGAGACTATTATGAATATCTCTATGCACACAAATTAGAAAATCTAGAGGAAATGGATAAATTCTTGAAAACACACAAGATTGAAAAGGGAGAAAGTGAAAACATGAACAGACCAATAACAAACTCCAAAACTGAATCAGTAATAAAAATCTAACAGCCAACAAAAGCCCTAGAACAGATGGATTCACAGCCAAATTCTACAAGACATACACAGAACTGGTACCAATCCTACTAAAACTATTCCAAAAAATCAAATAGGAAAGGCTCCTCCCTAACTCATTCTATGAAGCCAGTATCATCCTCATGCTAAAATCTGTCAATTTGCATCTGAAAATATGAAACTTCATGTGAAATTTCAACAAATTTCAATCTGTTTTTTCATCTATCAATGAAAAAAAAACAAAAATAAGAAAAAAAAACTTGAAGCCAATATCCGTGACAAACATAGATGCAAAAAACCTCAACAATATATTAGTAAACTGAATCTAGCAGCACATCAAAAAGCAAATTCACAACCAGGCATGGTGGCTCATGCCCATAATCCCAGTACTTTGGGAGGCCAAGGTGGGCACATCACTTGAGGTCAGGTGTTCAAGACAAGCTTGGCCAACATGGTGAAACCCTGTATCTACTAAAACTACAAAAAATTAGCTGGGGGTGGTGGTGTGTGCCTGTTATCCCAGCTACCCGGGAGGCTGAGGTGGGAGGATCGCTTGAGCCCAGGAGGCAGGAGGATTACTTGAGCCCAGGAGGCAGAGGTTGAGGTGAGCTGCAATTGCACCACTGCACCCCAAGCTGGGCGACAGAGCAAGACCCTGTTTCCAAAAAAAAAAAAAAAGGTGAGTTCACTAGGATCAAGTAGGCTTTATGTCTGGTTTGCAAGGTTGGTTCAACATACACAAATCAATAAATATGATTGACCACATAAACAGAAAAGCAGAAACCGTACAATCATCTCAATAGATGTATTAAAAGCTTTTGATAAAACTCAACATCCCTTCATTATAAAAACCCTCAACAGACTAGGCATTGAAGGAACACACGTCAAAATAATAAGAGGCAACCATGACAAACTCACAGCCAGCATCATACTGAATGGGGAAAATGCCAGAACCACTCCCCTTGAGAACTGGAACAAGACAAATATGCCCATTCTCTCTACCCCTATTCAAACATAGTACTGGAAGTCCTCGTCAGAGAAATCAGGCAAGATAAATAAATAAAAGGCATCCAAGTAGGAAAAGAAGTCATCAAACTATCTCTCTTCACTGACAACATGATTCTATACTTGGAAAACCCTCAATACTCCATCAGAAGAGTCTTAGAACTGACAAACAACTTTAATAAAGTTTCAGGATACAAAATCAATGTAGAAAAATCAGTAGCATTTCTATACACCAATAATGTCCAGGCAGAGAGTCAAATCAAGAATACAATCCCACTTAACAAAAGCCACAAAGAAAATGAAATGCCCAGGAATACGACTAACCAAGGAAGTGAAAGATCTCTACAAGGAGAACTACAAAACATTGCTGATAGAAATCAGAGACAACACAGATAACTGTAAAAACATTCCATGCTCATAGATGGGAAGAATCAATATTGTTAAAATAGCCATACTGCCCAAAGCAATTTACAGATTCAATGCTCTTCCCATTAAACTACCAACTGTCATTCTTCATAGAATTAGAAAAAAACTATCCCCAAATGGAAACAAAAAGGAGGCTGAATAGCCAAAGTAATCCTAAGCAAAAATAACAAAGCCAAAGGTATCACACTATCTGACTTCAAACTATACTATAAGACTACAGTAACCAAACTTGTACAAAACAGACCCATAGACCAATGGGTCTTGTACAAAAAAATTGGTACTTGTACAAAAAGAGACCCATAGACCAATGAAACAGAATAGGGAACTCAGAAATAAAGTTGTACACCTATAGCCATCTGATCTTCAACAAGGTCAACCAAAACAAGCACTATGGAAAGGAATTTGTATTTAATAAATGGTGCTAGAATAACTGGCTAGAAATATGCAGAAGAATGAAACTGGACCCATACATTTCACTATATACAAAAATTAACTCAAAATGTATTGAAGATTTAAATATAAGACCTCAAACTATAAAATCTCTAGAAAAAAAAACCTAGGAAATGCCCTTCTCAGCACAGGACTTAGCAAAGAACTTTTGACTAAGTCCCCAAAAGCAATTGCAAAAAAAAAACAACCAAACATTGATAAGTGGGATTTAACTGAACTAAAGAGCTTCTGTACAGCCAAAAGAAACTATCAACAGAGCAAAGAGACAACCTACAGAATGGGAGAAAACATTCACAAACTACATATCCAACAAAGGTCTAATAATAAGAATCTATAAGGAATTTAAACAGATCAACCAGCAAAAACCAAATAGCCCCATTAAGAAAATGGGCAAAGGATGTAACAGTCACTTCTCAAAATAAAACATACAAGCAACCACAAACAGATGAAAAAATGCTCATCATCACTAATCATCAGACAAGAACAAACTGAAACCACAATGAGATACCTACTCACACCAGTTAAAATGGCTATTAGTAAAAAGTTAAAAAACAACACATGCTGGCATGCCTGTGGAGAAAAGGGAATGCTTATACACTGTTAGTGGGGATGTAGATCAGTTCAACCATTGTGGGAAGCAGCTTGGAGATTTCTCAAGCAACTTAAAATAGAGCTACCATCAGACCCAGCAATCCCATTGCTGAGCATAAACCCAAGGAAAATTAGACCATTTACCAAAAAGATATATGCACTTGTATGTTCATAGTCAGCTACCCACAATAGCAAAGACATGGAATCAACCCAGGCGCCCATCAACGGCGGGTTAGATAAAGAAAATGTGGTACATATACATAATGGAATTTCATGTAGACATAAAAAAGAACAAAATCATATCCTTTGCAACAACATAGATGGAGCTGGAGGTCATAATCCTAAGCCAATTAATGCTGGAACAGAAAACCAAATACCATGTGTTGTCACTTGTATGTGGGAGCTAAATAATGAGCACATCATAAAAATGGGAATAAAACACACTGCGGCTTACTAGAGTGGGGGAGATGTGGATTGAAAAACTACCTCTTGGGTACTATGCTCACTACCTGGGTACAATATACCCATGTAACAAACCTGCACATGTACCCCCTGTATCTAAAATAAAAGCTGAAAAGAAACTAGTCATTCCTGACTTTCCTGTCCTACTACTCACTATATACGCATTACGATTGACATATACAGCTATGTGCTCTGAACGGGGAAAACTGTTTCTGCTTGAACTGTTTCCTTCAGCAAGAAATGACACTGTTTGGGTCTGAAATGCTTCATACGCTTTTATCTCTGTTCTACTTATTGTTGGTATGTAACCATTCACCTCAGCCTACAGGTGTAAGTAGCTATTGACACGGGTGCTCGCTCTGTATTGCTCCTTCTATAGGGAATTGCATGACCAAGAAGGAGCAGTTTTAGCCATTAATAGCCCCAAGGTTTGGCAAGGCCTGATACGGAGCACAGGTCTGGAGTAGGGTGTCTGAGGGTTGAGAACCTTAAATGGTTATCTAGTTCACTTCTATGATACAGGGATCCCTTGTATAATAAGGTCTCAGAAAAGTGACTATTCTCATGTCTGCTCTGTAGTTCATGAGACAACCCATTCCATTTTGGAAAATTACTATGCTTAAAGTCAGGGGAACAAGAAATGATGTATTCCATACCTCAGTTTAGTTCTAGCTATGCCTTCCAGAGGCACGTAAGTCTAATTCCTTTTTATCTAATAGACATTAAATTACTTGAGGACAATAATTGCATGCTCATTTCTTTCAATGACTCTTCACTACGTTATAGTTTCTGGATCCTAGAATAACATAGTCATTCTGTTCTGAATAGAAATTTGGGTTTGGAGGCCTAAAGTTTAAGCTTACACCATGCCTACAAACACTTGGCCTTTGCTTCCCTTCCCCACAATCAATTTGAAAGGAAAAGTTGATTATACTGAATTATACTGAATATGACTAAATGCACGATGATTAAATAGACCAAAAAATATACAGATATAAATGTATGTGAACAAAATATAAATGTAACAATAAGAGCTATAAATACAAATATATATGAATAGGCCACCAAAAACTCATATATTTTATACAGCCTAATCTTCTGTTTTGGCTGAATCTAGTTTTTTCAGCTAAAAAATCTAAGAAATGTCTAATATATATCATTAGATTTAAAAGGCAGATGCAGAAAATCATGTATTATGTTACTATTTTAAGTTTTTTAAAAGAAGAAAATAGATGTTTGTGTGTGGATATAACTATTATGGATATAATATTGCTGGAAATACATTAAGATACTGTTAACAACATTAGTTGCCTGAGAAGAGGGGAAGTTAGTGATGAATAAGGCCAAGGGTGTGTAACCAACTTTACAGAAGCTTTTGCAACTTTTGAATTCTTGATTGTGTGGATATATTTCATAATCATAAGTAACATTAAAACTTAAATAAGACAATTTAAAAAATAAAGAAATTAAAACAAGAATCACACAAATGCCAGAATTAAACATGTCTGGTGCATTTTCTCTCACCAGTATTATGATGCATAGCTCATTAATTAAGCACATGGGAAAATGAAATAATCCAAGTATTGAATTCAGTCCCCAAATTGCTGACTGTCTCCAAGGTTCACATCCAGACCAAGATTCATCCCTATATATACACAGACATGAAGGACGTCAAGTAAAAATCCTTGTGTTCAAGTTTCAACATTACAGTTCTATATTAAATATAATTATTTTTTTAATTTTCATGCCTTTAAATATTTCATCACATATTGGATTGTGCACGTACATCTTGGTTGGAAGTTTCAAACAATTTAAAATGATGACATAATTGCTCATTTTAGCAATGTCAGTAACTAACATGATCAATGGTTTGATGAGATTGATAATAAGAAATACATTTTTAAAGGTATAACAAAATTACCTTCAAATTGTAGTATTTGTTTCATAAAGCCATGAACAAATACACTTTCTTCCATTGTTAAGATTCAGAATGTGACTGAATCATTATTTTTCAGTAAGTCAAAAACTAAGGGAATAACACACAGATGTCCATTACAAGCACAGTCATGTTAGGAATTTGTAACCTAGCATAATCCAATGAGAGGTTTAGAAGTCATTCTTTCAACTAAATATAAGACAGATCAATTGTATCAAATAACTGCCCCTACTAAATATCAAGTTATAGCAGAAATTATTGATTCATTAAAGATACTCTATTCTAGCTCTCACATACAAATCTGTTTATTTAGCATACATTCACTGACTGCCCTCTATATGGCAAGACAGTGAAAATAAACAGAAAACATGGTCACTGCCTTCGAAGAGTTCCTAGCCCAGTAAAGGAGAGAGACAGAGAAATGTACCAACACTGCAAAACACCGTAATTACTGCTCTAATAGAAGCAAACAGATGTGAGTACAAAAATTTTGTGGTGGCCCAAGAAAGGGAACTGTTAATCTACTTGGCAAAGTAGGGGGAGGGAACTTTAGGAAGATGCTACTTCTCATGGTAATAAAGCTTGGCAATGGCAGAGCCTTCTTTCGAATTTAGATCTCTGGATTTCCAGGTAGTATTCATTTTGCTACGCTGTTCCCTAACAAACTGATCAAAGATCACTAATACTATTAGCTACAGCACACACGCATATGAGTAAGATTTAATTTAAGCAGTGTTTTGAGCAGTGTCTTGCTAACAATTCCTACTACACAGAATGAAGACCTTTCCAACAACTCAGACTTTATACCTAAAGCACTTAACACTCATACACATCCATACTGTGATATGCGTATGTGTGTGTACATACAGTTTCACACAGAAGCTAACAGATATCAATAGCTAGTGATAAGTATTATTTCAAAGCTATAAGTCCAATTCTGTTTATTTACAATCACTTTGGTGCTGAAAGCTTATTAACTAACCAGCTGTTAGACTATGCTGCTGCAAAACCATTATCCCAGCAGGATACTATACTTGGATTGGAACCAAAGATGAATCTTCATTATCACCTTCTTTCTTATTAACAAAAAAAATTTCAGAAGGATTACCTGGCTTAATCAGCTAATTCAATACATAACTAACTTGCCTACTTAGATTATTCAAATATACTACCCTCCTCAAATGTATGCAAAGAAAGCAATTAAAACTTCTGATACTATGTGTGACAGGTAGGAAGTAAGTACTAGAGCACACCAAATGTCAATTCCCATCAGGTGGTGAAAGACTAACTTTGGCACTGCAATGAATAACTCTTACTCTTCCACACAACTGAAAATACTGTAGTAATTTAGAGCCTCAAATTGGCTTTAAAGAAAGAATGACACAGTATTCAGGCTCAGAGATAATAGCAATAATAATAGTTAAAGATCAGTGGACACTGTCACCCAAACAATCTTAAATAAGAAGATGCAGCTTGTGCCCAAGTCTTGATATTCTCAAAGCTCCTTTAACAGGGTGTGGTGGCTCACACCTGTAATCCCAGCACTTTGGGAGGCCGAGGAGAGTGGATCATTTGAGGTCAGGAGTTTGAGAGAAGTCTGGCCAACGTGGGGAAACCTCGTCTCTATTTGAAAATATAAACATTAGCCAGACATGGTGGCACGTACCTGTAGTCTTAGCCATTCAGGAGGCTGAGGCAGGAGAATCCCTTAAGTCCAGGAGGTGGAGGTTGCAGTGAGTCGACATGGCACCAGGCATGCCAGCCTGGGCGACAGAGTGAGATCAGTCTCAAAAAAAAAAAAAAAAAGAATGGACTTTAAGATAATATGAAAATTTTTGTTAAAGTGAAGCATCTATCCTCCCAGAATCAGGCATTCTTCACAGAGGTTATATTCAGCAGCATGCTCTTAGAAATAGAGCTGGTGTCTAACATTTAAGTGGTGCCAGCCAGGCTCATTCCCTAGTCCCTCAGTTATGTATGCTGCCACACATGTAACTAAAACTTCTCCTGTTATGTCACAAGCCTGGAAAAATACACTGTCATTATTCCATTATTTTTATCAACTTAAGACCACACAAGTTTTGTTAAAGGGTAAAAAATAACACCATCTTCTTTCTACGTCATGACATGCTAAGATGGAAGAAACCAAAATGCTACTGTTTTTCTTCAGGCTATGCTGGTCCTGACAGGCTTTTTATCCTCCCTGATGAATCCAATAGGCTACTGTTACAAGAAGACATCTAAAGTAATATTTCTTTTCCATATGAGTTATATAATTCTAAACATCCAAATGAATTAAAGTTGGCCATTCTATTTCTAAAAGAAGTTAGATTACTGTTAAGACCTAAATCACGTCAAAATAATCACACAGAGTATAAATAGAAAAACAGAAGATATGTGTACACACACACACCCACACACATATATATGCATACACGCAAAAGAGCTTATTTTAGGAAAGACTACTGTGATGAAAGCAACTAAAGGCAGCTGAACCATGGTCACAAATTATTTCATTGTGATGAAAAGTGATTCAAAGACCTTCAGAGGTGGGGAAGGGAGTTGGTAAAGGGATTACTGAGAAAAGAGACAAGATTGTTTCTTTAAATTCAATAGTCATATTAGCAATTTATGAACTTGATTATACCTTTGAAACGAACAATAACTCAGTAACAACTCCAATAGAAAGACAGTAGATTTTTATAATATGGAATAACCATATTGGCAATTAAGAGATGTAATAAACATGACTCAAAGAAGAAACAATGCACAATAAACTTAAGCTGAGTATTTCTTATAAGACAAAGTTTTTTTAAAAAACTAATTCAAAAAGCCATGAAAAACCTTCATCATATTAAATCTCATTCTCAGAAAATACAAGGAAAATTCTTGTATTTTCCTCTTCCTCTGTATAGAAATAACAAGAATCTTAGGACTTATAATAATACAATAAAGTAAACTAGGATTGCTAAGTCATTAGTAACATAAGTGACTCATGAAAAAGTGAGCTAATATTCTTCTAGAGTTATGCATTTATCATTATGGTTTTTTGGATTGCTTTTCTGGTCATTGATTATTGTCTTTATGTTTCAGAACTTTAGCTTTAAATCTTAAAGAAGTAATAATGTCTTTAAATCTTACATTCAAATACCTTAAAAGATTAAAAGAAATAGCTGCAACATATACCTCTTCAGACTTCATTTAACTGTATTTATTCAACGGTAGAAACTTTTTTTCTGGCATACAGGGGACAGAGAAATAGTTATTTCCACCTATCTTTCTGTCATGAGTTAGTCCAGTATTAGCTATAAACAGAAACTGAACAAATTCTTTACAAGTTCTTTGACTCTTTGTTTCGTTAAAATGCAAAAATACAATATATTTTGAAAGCAGTTTTATATCAATTATATAAATATTATTTCATATATTTATTTACATATGTTATGTATATTTAATGTATGTATATGTTATGCTATTAATTTATTTGCAAAAACAATCGAATGCATTTCACATGTTGATTTTAGATTTTTGCATACTTTCTAGTATTAAATGTAGCAAACTGCCTTTGACTGCAATTACAACTAACCAAAAATAAGTATGATTTCCACATATCAGGCTAATACTATAATAAAATATTTTAATGTATTGATTACTAAGTCAATTTTAAAAGATCTAAAATAACAAATTTAACATATGTTATAGCCAAATGAAAGCTTTGAAAATAATTACAAATTTTACTTTATTCAATTATATAAATGAATTGAAACTTTCATATCCATAACAGCATCTGAGATGAAATTTGTTGACAAACATTTATTTTCTTTTAATACTTCTTCCTTTCAAATAGGTACAAGACTGATTTGTCTAACCCTGGGTTCTGCTAAGTAGCAATTGTTTTATTCCAAAGATGCAGAATGGCTATCTAATCTCTGCTGCAATATCGTCTCCTAGGACACCAACATGAAGTTTCTAAAATTTATGATACATTGTCCTGGATAAACTACTATAACAAAAATTGAAAGTTTTTTATATCTCTGGAAGACCATGCCTATTGAATTCATCTGGAAATATCAAACAATCACTTTTAGACAGGAATTTACATTTCACTTGTTTTAAAAATCATATACTTCCAGTTGGCAAATGGTCACAATCTGTGTCCAGAAAATAGATGAACAACAAGAAAACTCCAAAAGAGTAATTTTCATCTTTAATGTGTCCTAAGAGCAGATTTCTCACTGGAAACAACGCAAGCAAGAGGAGAGTTTAGCAACATCATGAAAGTATTGAATGAAAAACACCCATCATCCTAGAAGTTAAAATCCAATGAAAATAACTTTCCAGAACAAAGATGAACTAAAGACCTCAAAATATATGTGAAAATTAACTCAAAATGGATAACAGACCTAAATGTAGAACCTAAAACTGAAAACTTCTGAAGTAAAATAGGAAATATCTTTGTGACACTGAGGCAAAGATACATTATTAGGTTTGTGCAAAAGTAATTGCACTTTTTCCCATGGAAAATAATGGCCAAAACCACAACTACTTTTGCACCAACCTAATAGCTATGACACGAAAAGCACGATCCATCAAAAATGAATAAATTAATATTATACACCCCAAAATTAAGAACTTCTCTTCAAAAGACATCATGAAAAGAATGATAAAACAAGCATCAGCGTGGAGTAAAATATTTGCAAGCTGCATTTCTGATAAAATGGCTTGGATCTAGAATACATAAAGAATTCACAAAATGTGATAATAAAAAAAGCTTGCTATGTGAGGTTATAAATATGTTAATATGCTTGACTGAAGTAATCATTTCACTATGTAAATATATATGAAAACATTAGGTTTTACATCCTAACTGTAGAAAATGTTTAAAAAGAAATAAAACAGTTGAAAAACTTTTAAAGATATAAAAACAATTTTTTAAAAATGGGCAAAAAATGTGAATAAATGCTTCACCAAAGAAGGTCTACAGAAGTCAATAAAGCATATGAAAAGATGCTCAGTAAGTCAACAAGCATATGGGAAGTATTTAATATTATTAGACATTATAGAATTGCAAATTAAAACCACAGTGTGATACTACTAAGCCTTTTAAAACGGTTAAAATGAAAAAGACTGAACCAGTCTTTTGGCTAGGATGGGAAGTAAACAGAATTCTCATCTACTGCTGCTGAGAATGTAAAATGGTATAAGCATTTGGGAAAATAGTTTAGCCATTTCTTTTTCCCTTTTTTTTTTTTTGAGATGAAGTCTCGCTCTTGTCCCCCAGGCTGAAGTGTAATGGAATGATCTCGGCTCACTGTAACCTACACCACCTGGGTTCAAGCGATTCTCCTGCCTCAGCCTCCCGAGTAGCTGGGATTGCAGGCACCTGCCACCACATCCAGCTAATTTTTGTATTTTTAGTAGAGACAGGGTTTCACCATGTTGGCCAGGCTGGTCTCAAACTCCTGACCTCAGATGATCTGCCCACCTCGGCCTCCCAAAGTTCTGGGATTACAGGCATGAGCCACCATGCCTGACCAGCAGTTTCTTAAAAAGTTAAATACACAGCTATATGACAAAACTAGTCCATTTCTAGGTATTAATATTTACTCAAGAGAAATAGCAACATAGGTCCACACAAACACTTGTAACATGAATGCTCTACAGCATCCTGATGAGTAACAGCCAAAACCTGGAAATGGCCTAAATTTCCATTAACAGTGAAATGATAAATAATATTTCATGCAATGGCATTTTACTTCAGCAATAACAATAAATGCTTTATTGATTAATGCAAAAATGTGAATGACTTGAAATAATCTGAGTTTAAAATGTGATATTATATGGCAAAAGGGATTTTTCCAACATCATTAAGGTTACTAATAAGTTGATCTGACTTAATCAAAAGGGAGATTATCCTTGTAGACCTAACTTAATCTCATGAGCCCTTTGGATCTGGGTCTAGCAGTCAGAGACAGAGAAAATCAGGGTTTTGAAACACAAGAAGGTTTTGACACACCCGACTTTGTACATGGAGTGAACCACTTGGTAAGAATCACAGGCAGCCTCCAGAAGCAGAGAGAGGCACCTCAGCTAATAGCCAGCAAGGAAACAGGGACTTCAGTCCAATAACTGCAAAGAATTGGATTTGCCTAACAACCTGAATGAGCTTGAAGAAAGACTCTCAGCTCTAGATAAGATGACAGTCCTAGCCAACACCTTGATTCCAGTTTTATGAGACCCAGAGCAGAGAATCCAGTCAACCCATATCCAGACTTCTCATCTACAAAACTATGAGCTCATAAATAGTTGTTGTTTTAAGCTGCTAAGTTTGCAGTAACTTGTTTTGCACTAATGAAAACTAATACACATGGTAAAACTATGGTAAAAGAAATATTGTAAAAGTATCAATACCTACCCAGCAGCAGTCTATAGAATGGAAGAAAGTGAAAAGTAGTGGATGCTGTAGAAGTCTCACCAGTTTTGGCACTCACCATGCCAGTACATGACCACAGTAGTTAGAAAAAGAAAAGCAGTTCCTGATAGCTGGGAGCTTGACTGGTACTATCCAATAAGACACAGTGTCCTTCTGTTAATCGTAACAGTTTCACAGAACACCAATAGCAGACAAGTCCACTCCATGACAATGACGGATCAAAATAAACACAAGACCACTTGGTGATCATGTACGAACTCAGACAAAAACAAGAACATTGTCTAAACTCCCAAAATGAACAAACATCTCTCCATCTGGGCTAATATAAGTAAGAATTACTTCCTTACCAATTACAGTTGTAGCTTCCTTTTGTTCTTCTCTCCTTCAAGCTAAGATTTCTAGGCCGGAAATGAGGGCTCAAGCCTGTAATCCCAGCACTTTGGGAGGACGACGGGGGCAGATCACGAGGTCAGGAGTTCGAGACCAGCCTGACCAACGTGGTAAAACCCCCATCTCTACTAAAAATACAAATTAGCCGGTCGTGGTGGCACGTGCCTGTAATCCTAGCTACTCAGGAGGCTGAGGCAGGAAAATCACTTGAACCCGGGAAGCAGAGGTTGTAGTGAGCCAAGATCACGCCACTACACTCCGGCCTGGGGAACAGAGCAAGACTCTGTCTAAAAAAAAAAGAAGAAGAAGAAAGAATTCTAAAGATATCCAGCCATAGGATAATCTATGTTTCCAGGCAACAGAAAATTCCAGAGCAAATCCCCACTTCCTAGAACCTCTTCCTTGTTACCTGACATGAGAACAAATCCTTTAAATTCATTCTAATACTTGCTTACTGAGATGCCCACAGCTCCCCCCAGCATGCACTCTCATTCACTGCGATGAGTCAATCAACAGAGAGTTCTTCAAGCACAGGAGGGCCCCTGGTATCCTGCTGACCCTCTGCCTGGGTGCTTTCTCCTAGATTTGCTTGCTGGCATGGGGAAGGGTAGAAACAAACTGTTGGGGAGTTAACAGACTTACAAAAAGTCCTCATTCAATGGCAGGAGGTAGAGAATAATATCCAAGCTTCCACACCCCTTAAAGGAGAGAACTCAGAGGTCCCCAGTGGAACAGGGCCTCAAAATGTATGGATGGGCTTCAATCAACTTGTGCAGACCAGGTCTTCATAAAGGCTGAACAGGCAAGCCTCCATAACAATGGTTTCAGCACTGACCAAGGGATGAAGGTAAATATTAAAAGCTGAGACAGCCAGTGCCCTTATACAAAGGCTAGAATGTAATGAAAGCCCATCAGGAGTTTTGCCTAGGCGTGTTCTGGGCCTTGAAGCGTGAGGAGATAACGGAGGAATTCTTAACGGGACCCATTTAAGATTAAACAAGTTTTACTGGGGGTCTGAAGAAACTCCCCAGGCCTCCACAAACAAGTTTATTTGGGGTCTGAAGAAACTCCCCAAACCTCCATGATTTGGCAGGATACAAGAGAAGGGAATCATCTCAGCATCTGGACCCATTTAGATTAAGTAAATGTAATGAGGCTCCAGAGGAAGGTCTTCAGGTCTCAGATCTTAGTTATAGATTTGAAGAAGTTAATCACTTATCACTTTAGATGAATGTACACTTACATGTAGACATATAGCTTAGAAGGTATATAAGCTCTGGAAAACTGTATAATTTTGAGTTGGTCTGGCGATGTCTTACAGGCCTTCTCCCAGTACCTGGTTACAGAAATAAACCCCCTCTTTCCCAGTTCATCTGCATCCTGAAGGAAGCACTAAACATGGAAAGGAATAACTGTTACCAGTCACTGCAAAAACATGCCAAATTGTAAAGACCATTGACGCTAGGAAGAAACTGCATCAACTAACAGGCAAAATAACCAGCTAAAATCATAATGAGAGGATCAAATTTTAACACATAACAATATTAACCTTAAATGTAAATGGGCTAAATGCCCCAATTAAAAGACACAGACTGGCAAATCGGATAAAGAGTCAAGACCCATCAGTGTGCTATATTCAGGAGACCCAACTCACGTGTGGAGACACACATAGGCTCAAAATAAAGGGATGGAGGAAGATCTACCAAGTGAATGGAAAGCAAAAAAAAAAAGCAGGGGTTGCAAACCTAGACTCTGATAAAATAGACTTTAAACCATCAAAGATCAAAAGAGACAAAGAAAGACATTACATAATGGTAAAGGGATCAATTCAACAAGAAAAGCTAACTATCCTAAACATATATACACCCAATACAGGAGCACCCAGATTCATAAAGCAAGTCCTGAGAGACCTAAAAAGAAACTTAGATTCCCACACAATAATAGTGGGAGATTTTAACACCCCACTGTCAATACTAGACAGATCAACGAGACAGAAGGTTAACAAGGATACCGAGGACTTGAACTCAGCTCTGCACCAAGCAGACCTAATAGACATCTATAGAACTCTCCACCCCAAATCAACAGAATGTACATTCTTCTCAGCACCACATCGTACTTATTCCAAAATTGACCACATAGTTGGAAGTAAAGCACTCCTCAGCAAATGTAAAAGAACATAAATCACAATAAACTGTCTCTCAGACCACAGTGCAATCAAATTAGAACTCAGGATTAAGAAGCTCACTCAAAACTGCACAACTGCATGGAAATTGAACAACCTGCTCCTGAATGACTACTGGGTAAATAACGAAAAGAAGGCAGAAATAAAGATGTTATTTGAAACCAATGAGAACAAAGACACAATGTACCAGAATCTCTGGGACACAATTAAAGTGTGTAGAGGGAAATTTATAGCACTAAATGCCCACAAGAGAAAGCAGGAAACATCTAAAAACAACACCCTAACATCACAATTAAAACAACTAGAGAAGCAAGAGCAAACAAATTCAAAAGCTAGCAGAAGGCAAGAAATAACTAAGATCAGAGCAGAACTGAAGGAGATAGAGACACAAAAACTCCTTGAAAAAATCAATGAATCCAGGAGCTGGTATTTTGAAAAGATCAATAAAATTGATAGACGACTAGCAAGACTAATACAGAAGAAAAAAGAGAAGAAGCAAACAGATGCAATAAAAAATGATAAAGGGGATATCACCACCGATCCCACAGAAATACAAACTACCATCAGAGAATACTATAAACACCTCTATGCAAATATACTACAAAATCTAGAAGAAATGGATAAATTCCTGGACACATACACCCTCCCAAGACTAAACCAGGAAGAAATTGAATCTCTGAATAGACCAATAACAGGCTCTGAAATTGAGGCAATAATTAATAGCTGACCAACCAAAAAAATTCCAGGACCAGATGGATTCACACCCGAATTCTACCAGAGGTACAAAGAGAAGCTGGTACCATCCCTTCTGAAATTATTCCAATCAATAGAAAAACAGGGAATCCTCCCTAACTCATTTTATGAGGCCAGCATCATCCTGATACCAAAACCTGGCAGAGACATGACAAAAAAAAAGAGAATTTTGGACTAATATCCCTGATGAACATCAACGCGAAAATCCTCAGTAAAACACTGGCAAACCAAATCCAGCAGCACATCAAAAAGTTTATCCACCACGATCAAGTCAGATTCATCCCTGGGATGCAAGGCTGGTTCAACATACGCAAATCAATAAATGTAATCCATCACATAAACAGAATCAAAGACAAAAGCCATACGATTATCTCAATAGATGCAGAAAAGGCCTTTGACAAAATTCAGCAGCGCTTCATGCTAAAAACTCTCAATAAACTAGGTATTGATGGAACATATCTCAAAATAATAAGAGCTATTTATGACAAACCCACAGCCAATATCATACTGAATAGGCAAAAACTGGAAGCATTCCCTTTGAAAGCTGGCACAAGACAGGGATGCCCTCTCTCACCACTCCTATTCAACA
>NW_012119598.1:9059985-9060416 GCF_000951035.1 Colobus angolensis palliatus | reverse complement strand
CAAAACAGCATGGTACTGGTACCAAAACAGAGATACAGACCAATGGAACAGAACAGAGGCCTCAGAAACAACACCACACATCTACAGCCATCTGATCTTTGACAAACCTCACAAAAACAAGCAATGGGGAAAGGATTCCCTATTTAATAAATGGTGCTGGGAAAACTGGCTAGCCATATGTAGAAAGCTAAAACTGGATCCCTTCCTTACACCATACACAAAAATTAATTCAAGATACATTAAAGACTTAAATGTTAGACATAAAACCATAAAAATTCTAGAAGAAAATCTAGGCAGTATCGTTCAGGACATAGGCATGGGCATGGACTTCATGACTAAAACACCAAAAGCAATGGCTACAAAAGCCAAAATAGACAAATGGTATCTAATTAAACTAAAGAGCTTCTGCACAGCAAAAGAAACTACCACAT
>NW_012119598.1:9046814-9058617 GCF_000951035.1 Colobus angolensis palliatus | reverse complement strand
AAAAAAAAAAAGGAGATTATCTGGATTATCTGAGTGAGCCCAGTATAATCATAAGGATCTTTAAAATGTATAAGAGGAAGTGAAAAAGTCAGTACACACTGAAGCCAAGTGAGAAAGGCTCAAATGGCTTTGCTGGCTTTGAAAATGGAAGGGGACAACAAGCCAAGGAATGGGGACAAGCTCTAGAAGATGGAGAAAGCTAGAATATGAACTCTCCCCTAGAGCCCTTAGAAAGTGATATAGGAGTTAAGGTATCACTTAGGCAGATAGTAACAGTATGGGAGTCCTCGGTAAGGCTTTTCTTTTTAATGAAAAGCAGCCCCAAATCATTTTCTAACAAAGAGCAGCCTGTAAAGTTGAGTCATAGACAGAATAGACAAGCAAGCTGGGAGCTTCCATGGGTGAATGCTGTCAGGAACTAGGGACTAGTGACATGTTCAAGATGGCGGCTCCATCTACCCTTCTCTGCCAGCCATGGGTACAGTAAGGAGCAGACAAGATGGCATTGGCCAAGGGGAGAGTCCATTTGCATAATAAGATTAGGGTGGGGCAACCAGCCTTCCCCTTGTGCTATGTAAACATCATACCTGATTGAACCAATCCGTAAGCCCTACATACATCAGACACCACCTCCTCAAGCCGGACTATAAAATCTGGCACATTCACTGCCAGTTCGTCCTTTCTGCTCAGAAGAACCCTCTCTATAGACAGAGAGCTGTTTTTCTTTCTCTTTTCTTCTGCCTACTAAGCCTCCATCACTAAACTCTTTGTGAAGGTCTGTGTCCTAAATTTTCCTGGTGTGAGACTACAAACCCCGGGTATATATCCCAGACAACTTAGCTGCTTCAAGAGGAATGCAGCACTGTTGACCATTTGACTGTATCCCAGTGACGCTCATTATGTTTGTGTGTAATGTATGTATGTATGTATTTAGTAGAGATAGGGTCTCTCTATGTTGCTCAGGCTGGTCTCAAACTCTTGTCCTCAAGCTATCCTCCCACCTCAGCCTCCCAAAGCTCTAGGATTATAGGCATGAGCCCCTGTACCCAGCTAAGACCCACTTTGAAATTCTGTCCTATAGAATTGTAAAATAAAAAGACTGTGCTGTTTTCAAGCCACTAAGCTTGCAGTAATTTGTTATAGCAGCAATAGAAAGCTAATACAGTTACTTATATGCACAAGATGGACCAAAGTGTACTAATACAAGTTAAACATCACTAATCTGAAAATCTGAAATCTGAATTGCTCCAAAATCCAAAACTTTCGAGCACTGACATAATATCACAAGTGGGAAATTCCACACAGAAGTACTTAACACAAACTTTGTTTCATGTACAAAGTTATTAAAAATATTGTTTAAAATTACCTTCAGGCTATGTGTATAAGGTATTTATAAGGCACAAATGAATTTTGTGTTTAGACTTGGGCCTAAGCCTCAAGATATCTTATTATGTATATGCAAATATCTCAAAATTTAAAAAAAATCTAAACTCTGTGAAACACTTCTGGTCCCACACATTTCATATAAGGGATACTCAAACTCTAGAATGGATGGGAAAAAAGAAATAGTGATAACAAATAATGAGACTTTTATTGACAGGAAAAGAAAGGAGGAAGGAAAATACTGCCTTGTGAAAGAAACCGAGTTCACGCTTAGGATGACTACAGGGCTATATCACTGCACCCAATGCCTAACAAGCAGCCTGAAAAATGAGAATAAAGCATAGGTGAATAGTTAATTACACAGATATAAACGTAGGGGACAAGTCTGTAATCTTAAATTAAATTGATTTCCTAAAGAGGAGTTTATACAAAAGATCAGGAAAACAGACTGAAACATGAACATTTTGAGGACGGGACAAGGAACGGTGAGGTAGGAGAACCAGTCGGTGCAGTAGTACAGAAGTCAAGAAAGAACGAAGTTGCAAAATGCAGCTGGTTCTCAAAAGTTCTAATTGCAGCCATAAAGAACGGGCCTAATAAATGTTTATTTAGGTTGAACAATTAGTGTCATAAACCCTTCAGACTTCACAGTAGAGGAGTGGAGGAAGTTAAATGCTTATCTTATGTAAAAACAGGCTTTAGCAGTTCCCACCCACTCGCTCCTATGCTCCTACATCCCTGCGTCCCTGCGAGCCATCTTTATTTTTACTCCACACCCATCTGGCCACAGAATTTAGCCTTCTTTAAATTCATCTGAAATAATGCACCTATGCAGGGGAATTAACAAACAATGCAGAGTTACTGAAGCTTTTTAAGAATATGAAGTGGTGGAATTATAAATCACAGCCTCCATAAAACAACTTAAAGACTCCAATTAGATACAGAACCTATAGTCTCCCAAAAGCTCCCTTCTCAGCCACACCACACTGGTGATTCTCTTTATTCTCTCTCTCCTTTGTTCCTTTTTTTTTGAGACAGGGTCTCACTCTGTCACCCAGGCTGGAGTGCAATGGTATGATCTGGGATCACTGCAACCTCCCACCTCCCAAGCTCAAAGGATCCTCCCACCTCAGTCTCCTGAGTAGCTGGGACTACAGGCATGTACCACCATACTCAGCTAATTTTTGTTTTGTTTATTTGTTTGTTTGTTTTCTAGAGGCAGGGTTTTGCCATGTTACCCAGACTGGTCTTGAACTCCTGGACTCAAGAGATCTGCCTGCCTTGACCTTCCAAAGTGCTGAGATTACAGGCAATGTGAGCCACTGCACTCAGCCTGGATTTTCTCTAGCACTTTAAACTCCATCACCTTCCAAATGGTGAACAAGAATTAAAGTGCTCTAAAATTCCATTGTCCTGAGTGGTAGATAGTAGTCATATGTGTTACTGAGCACTTGAAATGTGGCTGGACCAAACCAAAATGTGCTGGAAGTGTGAAATACACACTGGATTTCCAAGATTTTGTATAAAAAAAGGATGTTAAGGTATCTCATTAACAACTTTTTATATTGATTGCATGTTGAAATGATAATATTTTGGTTATACTGAGTTAAATAAATATATTATTAAAACTAATTTCACCTTTTTTTTTTTTTTTTGAGACAGAGACTCAGTCTGTTGCCCAGGTTGTCTCAGCTCACTGCAACCTCTGCCTTGCTGGTTCAAGCCATTCTCCTGCCTCAGCCTCCTGAGCAGCTGGGATCACAGGTGCCCACCACCACACCCTGCTAAGTTTTTTTATTTTTAGTAGAGATGAGGTTTCACCATGTTGGCCAGGCTGGTCTTGAACTCCTGACCTCAAGTGATCTACCTGCCTTGGCCTCCCAAAGCGTTGGGATTAGAGGCGTAAGCCAACATACCCGGCCTCCTTTCACCTTTTTAATGTAGCTAGCAGAAAATTTAAAGTAGCCTCCATGGCTTATATTATATTCCTGTTAGAATTTTGTTAGAACAAAATTCTGTTAGACAGTGCTGTCTAGCACTGTTCTGGAAGTAAAAAGAACTTCATGTTAATAAGACTAAGCCTCCATGGAAGGCAGTTTAAGAATAATCTTCTAACAGGCTAATCAAATTACTTCTTACAAAAAGAAAACAAAACACAGAAACTTTGACCCAAAAGGGATTTAAAACCCAGGTGTTAAACGAGCAAAATATTTCTCCATCTCATTACATATGCCACCTCCTTATGAAGAATTTTGCCCCATGCCAATTATCAGTACTGGGAAAGAAGAGGAGTCAGGGCTGGTGTCCAGGTGGCCCAGTTCTGTGAACCTCTATCCATTTAGGAGACAGCAGAGAAAAGCTGATAGCCCTGGAAGTCAAGCAACCTACAGGGGAACTGAATCTATAGCCATAGCCTCATTAGCACAGCCTATAGCTCCCATTGCATCCTGTAGTTAATTCCCTCATCATTAACACAAATCACACAGTAATTACTTGTGTAATTAATTATCTCCACCACACAAGGCTGTGAGCTTTGTGAGGGCAGGGATCCATGTCTGTCTTGTCATCCACATATCCACAATACACAGTAGCATGCAGAATAAGTGCTCAATAAGTATTTATTAAATGGATATTTAACGAAAATCAAATAAACTAGTTTTTCTGCTCAGTGCATCTGGAACCATATATCTATCAATGAACTTCCTAGTTTGAAAATGCTATATAACCTATTCCTTATGGAAGAGCTAGAAAAGTGACAACTGATGACTATATATAAATGGATGATTCCAATGATAGTAGATGATATTAATAAGAATATTAATAGCTAACTTTTACTAAAGTGTTTGTCAGGTAATAGGTGTTGTGCTAACCATTTAACCATCTTTAAACGTCTTTCACTTACTCATCACCACAATTTACCACATAGATACTACTGTCATTCCCATTTCACAGATGGGGAGATTGAGACTTAGAGAATTTAAGCAATTTGCACAAAGACACCCAAAGAGTAAGGAGTGGTGCAAGGATTTAAATTTAATCTGACACTAGAACCTGAGGCTTAACAATGCAAGATGATTCTTCACAGACACATGACTAAGCAACACTAATTGACACAAACGACATCGTTGATCACTCCTTCCTCCTTTAAACACTGTCTTCACCTGACTTTTAGAAGACTATACATTCCTGGACCCATCCTATGTCAATAGCTGCTTCTTCTAAGTCTCCACTGTTGGTTTCTCTTTCTCTCTTCCGCAAGTCACAGGACTTGATTATCTAGGACATCCTAAAATTCATAAAAAACACGTCCCAAAAATTGCCCCTGGGAAATGGAAGGCAGGCATTTATCCACAGGTGCCCATTCCCCATTGGTGGATCATTGCCTGGGGGTGTTAACTCCACCAAACTTTCCAAGGGCCAGGGGTGTGTGTGTGTGTGTGTGTGTCACGAGTGATGGCATCTCAACCCTATCTGAGCACTGTTCCTGAACAGGAGACTTGCTGATGTTCACAAAACAATGTCACTGTTCTATCAGGCCAATTGCCTCCAGTTGACACAATATACGGGGGAGCAGTGGAATCCCATGGTCATGTGTCATTGTCACACTTCTTTTACCATAAAGTGTATCCTTCAGTTGGAGGCAATACTTCAGAAAATCATGTGTTTGGACTGGGTGTGGTGGCTCATGCCTGTAATTGCACCA
Source organism: Colobus angolensis palliatus (assembly GCF_000951035.1). Classification (NCBI taxonomy): domain Eukaryota; kingdom Metazoa; phylum Chordata; class Mammalia; order Primates; family Cercopithecidae; genus Colobus; species Colobus angolensis. Next base: position 9,053,531 of record NW_012119598.1, on the reverse strand, counting down.
TTTTAGGAGGCTGAGGTAGGCAGATCACTTGAGGTCAGGAGTTCACAACCAGCCTGGCCACCATGGTGAAACTGTGTCTCTACCAAAAACACAAAAAAATTAGCCAGGTGTGGTGGTGGGCGCTTGTAATTCCAGCTACTCGGGAGGCTGAGGCAGGAGAATGGCTTGAACCTGGGAGGCAGAGGTTGCAGTGAACTAAGATTGCACCACTGCACTCGAGCCTGGGCAATAGAGTGAGCCTCTGTGTCAAGGAAGGAAGGAAGGAAGGAAAGAAGGAAGGAAGGAAGAAAGGAAGGAAGGAAGGAAGGAAGGGAGGAAGGAAGGGAGGAAGGAAGGGAGGGAGGAAGAAAGAAAGAAAGAAAGTCAGTCAATCATGTGTTTGTAACTCTATTAGATAATGGCATTGGCAGAAGCACCGTGAACAAGACCAGTCATATCAAGAGAAGTGTCAGTTCTGTAAGTACAAACCACGACTCTCTCCAAAAAGGACTTTTGTGTAATCAGTCAGCAACTGTCTGCTCTCCTTATGGAATTTACCATCAATCTTTGCTGCAGATGGGCTAGACATCCAAAGAGGCAGTAGTCATATCAGCTTTAGTAAGAAAGAGCCTTAATTGTTAGGTCATGCACATGTCCTCCCCTTAATATCACTAAGAAAGTCCTTGTTGTCTTCTGACTGCAAAGTAACCCACTTCCAGAGTTCTGAGGAGCTGCATTCTAGACTTTCTTCTTACATCAAATTTCTTAGCTTGGTTTCCCTCAAAACCTGAGACAACTACTTATGTGGGGACAGGTAATTTGGGATGTGATCCTAGTGAGAAACAATGAGAGAATGGAAGGGAGAATATAGACACAATACAAGAATGTGTTATTGAAGTTGCTGTTGTGAGAAACTGGAATTCAATTTCACTGGGACTTTTTGAAAAACACACAGAATGGCCTACAAAACTGATCTTGCTCAAGCGTAAGAAGCAGGAGAATTTATCCATCAGCGACTGTCACCCCTTGGTTGAAGGGCCCCAGATGTGTTGACTTACCAGCACTTCAAAGCTGTGCAGGGCAGGAGCTGAGAGAGCTACTGCTGGAATCTGTGAAGTCCGAAGAACCTCAGGCAAGAAAGCAAAGAGGCCTGGTAAATGTGGGAGAGGACAAGCTGTCAGGGGGAAGAATGTGGAAGACTGCATGAAACTGCCCCCCCACCCACAACCAAGTCAGAAATGAGAGGTGATGCTCAGAAGATGTGAGTCAAGACACCAAAGGTTTCTGACACTACAGGATTATTAATTTCTTAAAAATTTAAAACCAATTCATAGGACCAGGCGCAGTGGCTCACACCTACAATCCTAGCACTTTGGGAGGCTGAGCGGGTGGATCACTGGAGGTCAGGAGTTTGAGACCAGCCAGGCCAATATGGTGAAACCCCATCTCTACTAAAAATACAAAAATTAGCTGGGAATGGTGACAGGCGCCTATAATCCCAGCTACTTTGGAGGCTGAGACAGGAGAATGACTTGAACCCAGAAGACAGAGGTTGCAGTGAGCCGAGATGCGCCACTGCACTCCAGCCTGAGCGACAGAGTGAGCCTCTGCCTCAATCAATCAATCAATCAGTAAAAAACCAATTCATTGCTGCAAGTCTTTTTTTTTTACCACATGGTTATCACAGGAGTAAATGAGAAGTATCTCAAGAGAGTCGATATTTATTAAACACCTACTCTGTAACAAGTACTACTCCAGATAGTCTCTCGTACATTTCACATTTGACATGTGAAAGTATTTCACCGACATGGTAGTCAGAGAAGAGCCAGGTGACATTTGAGCAGTGACTGGAAAACAATGAGGAAGGAAGCTCTGTGGACATCTGAGAGGGCAGTGTTCCATGCAGAAGGAACAACAGCTACAAAGCACTGATGCTTGCTGTGCTTGGAGACAATTAGAAAAGCTCCGCAGTGTAGCTTGAATGTGACCCCTCAAGAACAAGTTCAGTCTTAATAGCCAGAATAAGAATTTTGAACTTTAATCTGCTGCTAAGCCACTGAAAGGTTCTGCACAGAGGAGTGGCATATTCAAGTTCTAACGGGATCACTCTAGCTGCTGAAGGCAACTATGTAGAGAAATAAAGGGAATGTAGAAAGCCATGCTCACAGCTACTGCAGTGGTCCAGGCATGAGCAGATGGTACCTTGTAACACCTCTTGGACCTTAAGTTGTTTATACTGCCATTTACTTTCTCATGGAAACCCCTAATTTCTTCAGGGCAGGAAGCTCATACGCACAGTTTATGAATATGACCTATACATATGCCCATTTAATAGATGCTTGATAAATAACCATCATATAAATGGCTAACAGTAGTACTAAATCCACATTATACAGTGACGATATGGCATCACTGAAAGGTTTTGTCATTTACTATCTCTTGAGGAAATTTAACTTCTCTAAGCCTCAATTTCAACATTCCTAAATGTTGCTAACACCAGCCTAACAAAGTTGGCAAGTATTAAATGAAAATGTCTACCCAGACCTTTTTTTCTCACCACCAAAGTAGGTGCCTTGCTTTATTACAAACTCTCAATCCCAATACAAGACACAAATGCTATCCTTACTGAAGAGTGCCTATAAAATTTTAAAAGTTGTACATAACTGACTGGATTCTAACATATATATTAATCCAATGTATCCCTTTCTGGTATCCAAGGCATGCTTTCAAAAATTGTCCATCTTCGTTACAGTAATATTTTCCTTAAGTGTTCTCTGAAAATGGCTCATCCCCAGACCGTCTTGGACTTTACATTATTACATCTCAGTAGTGATAGATGTGGCCCTAAATGCGGGGAAAACGTTTACAAAAATTTTGATGGTTGGTCCTCAAGCTTTGAGATTTACCTTCCAAGAATTAAGCAGCACCATCAAAACAATGCCGGCAACATTTTTATGAGGTTGCAACATTTTTATGAGGTTGCAAGGACCACGGTTGCTGCAGCTACAGGATGAGTAATAACGTCAGAAGCAACACAAGTTTTACTTCGGCCCATCTTCACCGGAGAAGCCCGTATGAACCCGGCAAAAACATAAAAACAGGTACTGTGACTTTGCCGTATCTCATTTACATCAAGTAGCAAGAATAAGGAAGCCAAGGATTTTAAAACCTGGCTCCAACATTCTCCACTTGGTCGCGTTCTCAAATCTCAGCCCAGGGCCGCTGACGTAAAGTCGCCTCTCGTGGGCACCACGGGCTCCGGGGTAGCCGGCAGCTGAAATCCGGGGAGCTTCAGAGGCTTGGAGGCCAGGAGCAGGCTGAGCGCCGATGGGATAACGAGATTCTCCAGCACATCGGCGCTCACCGCCCTACTCCATTTCAGTGGGTAGAGGTAGGGGCTGAAAGGTGACCCTCGCACCGCCGGGCCCACCTTGGCACTGCCTGCCTTGCGTCTCTACCCGATGGAGCATGCGCGGGAGGTAACGGTGCGCACGCCGGCGGCAGCCACAGGCCGGTCGGGAGGCGGGGCCACGCGTCTGCGCACGCGCGCAGGGACACATAGGCGGAAGTGTCCCGCGGGAGCCAGAGTTGAGAGTGGTTTCCGGGGAGGCGACCGCCGCGGTGAAAGTACAGGAGTGGGAGAGGAGGAGGAGGAAGAGGAGGTGATGGCGACGGACCTGGGGAGGGGGAGATGCTCCGTCTGGCTGAGGTGCCACCCAGGCTGCGGTCACCCTTCCGGGTGACATACCGGCCTTGGGGTACGCGTGCCTTCGGGGCCTTTCCTGTGTTTGGGACCCAGATCTCCTCTCCTCCAGAAAACTTTGACACTGCTCATCTTCCTCATCCAGAAGGAGCATTCGAGGAGTGGATGAGGTCGGGATGGAAGGAACGGGTGACTCCCTTTTTTTAAAGAGCGGAAACCAGCCGAGCGGTTTCCAGGGAGGAGCATCTGTACCTCCTCACCAGTTTCTCGCCCTCGGGCTGGCGAGAACTCCCTCAGATCCCAATCCGTGGACTCGCAGGGGTGAGGTGACCTCAAGGGGTCTTTTACGCTGTTCTCGGGGTCTCTGGAGAACTGTCAGTCACCTGGATACCTCCAGACTGTATTTGCAGTTAACTGTTTCCTGGTTCCGTGTTTATTAAGTAGGGGCACTCCAAGATACTCTTATCTTCATTTGGCTTTATGTAGAATGTGATTGTTCTGGCTGGGCTATTAAATTTATGGCATAAACTTCCACTAGAAGTTCTGCAGGTTTCCTCCAGTCTTTGCAACTGAATTTTCTCTCCCGTCTTTTTATTATTTTTTAAGGAATATTGAAAGTAAAAGATGGAACGATTTGATATACTAACAAAATCTTAAGTGTTGAGTATCTGCATTTTTTCTACATTAGGATATCAGAAGGCTAGAACTGTTTTTTAATTAAGCGTTTTTCTAAGCAAATTGAGATAGTTTGGAACTTGGAAGAGAGACAGCATTTCAAAATAATTTATACAGCGTTATTTTTACGTAATTACTTAATATATAGATTAAGTCCTAGTGTTAACTTTTTCTCTTGGGAAGAGAAAAAAAGAATAGTCTTCAAAAATTAGCACAGGGTTTCTCCACCTTTGTACAAAGAAATGAGATGGAACTTTGTTTTTTTCTGTTTTATAATCGTACACCATAGGCCATGATTGATTCCGGAGCGCAGTTAATCAAGGCATAATGGCATGGTAAGATTCTTTTATTTGTAACGTTGAGCGTGGCAAAATATAGTTAAAATCACGTTTTTTCAGGTTAATGACACCGTAATGACATTTTTTTCATATTCTACCTTGTTTGGTGTGGGACTTTTGTCCTTCAGATTGAAAAACTCAAAAACTGAAATAATTGTGACTTCAATAGGTTATTGTAACTCAACATTATCACTAATTTTAATTTTTAAATATACATTGTATGCCAGAAACGGTACCGTTTTATTCCATTTTAGCAATTGAAGTTGATTATCTGTTGAATTTAGGAAGAGGTCTCAGGCAATGATACACACCTGTGATTTTTTTATATATATATATATATTTTAGTTTCAAGGATTACTGTGAGCTTCAAAAGCAAAGCACAATCTTGATCATTTAGTCTGAAAACTAATTTTAATTCCATGCTTCATTTTTGCCCCCTGCACCACAAGGAGTTTGGCCCATTTTCTTTTAGATGAAGGTTAATATCAATCATTAATGTTTGAAGTGGAAGGGATATGGCAAACATTCCCCAATGATCCCAGTTATTAGATATCAGCGGTCTTGATCAGTCACACTTTCTCACTAGTGATGTTCTTATTAATAAAACAGCATTCTAAATGCAAGGCTTTGGTGGGCAAGTTTTATGAGACTGATGCCTCAAGCAAAGGAAAAGCAAATTTATTTTCATGTTCATTTCAAATGTTTTGTGGGGAGTTTCAGTAGCGATGTCGGTATTTTGGCACACATGTAGAAAAGACAGTGCTAGAGAGATTTCATTCTGCACATGTGGCCTAGATCTGCAGCACATAAAGTTGCCAAGAAGTGTATTAGAAGTGGTAAAGTGTTGGAAAGGAGCTGAATAACGTTGATTAAATAAATGTTGCTTGCTGGCCTGGCGCGGTGGCTCACGCCTGTAATCCCAGCACTTTAGGAGGCCGAGGAGGGTGGATCATGAGGTCAGGAGATCAAGACCATCCTGGCTAACACGGTGAAACCCCATCTCTACTTAAAATACAAAAAATTAGCCGGGCGTGGTGGCAGGTGCATGTAGTCCCAGCTGCTCGGGAGGCTGAGGCAGGAGAATGGCATGAACCGGGGAGGAGGAAGTTGCAGTGAGCCGAGATTGCGCCACTGCACTCCAGCCTGGGCGATGAGGGAGACTCCGTCTCAAAAAAAATAAATAAATAAATTAAAAAAATAAATGGTACTTGCTAAAGAGCGGTAGAGTCCTTCCTTTAATCTTACATTTTTGTTATGTGCTAGAACATTATATGAAGATACCTCTTGCTTTAAGAATTTCATAGGCTTTTAGGAGAAACAAGTATAAAAACAAAAAAGCTATACCATTATAATTTAGGAATTTGAAAAATATGTATAATATGATATTAGGGTACAGGACATCAACTTGTTTTTAACTTCGAGGCCTTATTCATGGATGCAGCACGATCAGACTTCGCATTGAGCCATGTGACAGATGGGTCAGAAAGGGAAGAATTAATTATAAACTGTCTAGTAATCTAGGCAAGAGAGAATGGCTGCCTGATGGAGTAGGGTCCAAAACAGATTTTAGATATAGTTATAGATGTAGAGTTACCAGGAATCTTGGCAAAGTACAGAACGTGAGGAAAAGCAAAGATTGTTAAGATAACTCCCAGATTTTTAGCTTGTGTTTCATACTAGGTACTGTTAAGTGAGATTGGGAATATAGGAACCAACAGTAGATTTGTTTTGAGGGGAAAATAATCAGCTTTGGCCATTTTAAATATGAGATGCCAGCAGAGTTTATGAGTGGAGGTATCAAAGAAGCATTTAGACACAGAACTCTGGATCTCAGGAGAGAAGGCAGCGTTGGAAATTCAGGTCTGTATTTCCAGCTGCACATCAAAGGGGTGAGTCATCTTGAGCACACCATATCACCCTAGCAATATTTCTAAATACCATATCACCCTAGCAATATTTCTAAATACCATATCACCCTAGCAATATTTCTAAATACCATATCACCCTAGCAATATTTCTAAA
>NW_012119598.1:9009675-9046764 GCF_000951035.1 Colobus angolensis palliatus | reverse complement strand
TTTCTAAATACCATATCACCCTAGCAATATTTCTAAATACCATATCACCCTAGCAATATTTCTAAATACCATATCACCCTAGCAATATTTCTAAAAAGTTAAAGGATGACAACTAACACACTTTTGGACTGTCATATGCCAGGCAATGTTACATTTATTTCATACAGTCCTAACCAAAATGCTGTGATAGGCACATTTTTAACTCCTCCCACTTTTGAAGGTACAGAACCTAAAGCTCAGAAAAGTTAAACGATTTGCCCAAGGCTTCTCAGCTAATAAATAGCAAAGCCAGAACTTGAACTCATATCTGTCAAAATTCCAAAGCATGGGGAAAGCATTATGTTATACTGCTTTCTTATACTATTACCTATAATTGTATTGAGTCATTACAGTATGCTTGGCAGTTTACTAAATTACAAACATCTCAGAAGAAGGTGACTTTGGGAAAGTGTGACCTTCTGGAGAAATGTTTTGATGCCAATAAAAGCAGGAAAGATATTTTCTAGTTTTATTTATTCTGTATGTATGTGTAAATATATAAGCATTGTTTGTAAATTTCCCCACTCTTTTTCTATAATATTTTCAGTTTTACTGATAAAGTTTGCCAGCACCACCATCCATTTCAAAAATCATATCCAAGCAGAAGGTGAGTGGCTGCAAGCTGAAGTTTGAGGGTATCAAGAGGAAGGATCAGTTTATTTGGTTCATCTGAATATCGCATCAGAGTATATGCCAGGTATCAAGGACACAGAGACAAATAAGATTTGAATCTTGCCTTTCAAGTTCTGTTTTCTAATAAGTGGGGGGATTAGTGATGGTGTCACAAAGGAGGGGATATTAAAGCTGAACTTCAAACCTGACCTTGAGAAAGAAGACCTCAGACTGAAAGGACATCATGAACAGAAGGCAGGGGTGTTTGAAAGTCCCTGGTGTATTTCAGGAGTGAAACATGAGTGGTTTACGGCTTTATTGAGAGTGGAGGGAGAGCAAACTTAGAAACCTATGTGAGGCCGGGTTTATTTGAATGGTACTCTATATCCATGCCCACACAGAGAAAAGAGGAAATTGTTAAGGTTTTCATCTCTTCGTTTTGAATGTAGATTCGAGCACAGATTTGACCAAATATTTAGGAGAGATAATTTAAAGCATGGTTTTAAAAGAAAGTCACATCTCAAAGATGTCCTGCGAGATTACATAAAGTCTTACAAATGACAGTGATTGAAACATAATGTGGGAAGCAAGAACAAAGGAAAGCGAAGAATAAACAAGAGGAACACAGTAAACTTCATGAAATTACTTTTCTATTTAGGAATATGGCAGGTGCCCTATAAAATGTTATGGTGACTGCGTGTTTTTAGTTACAAGTGGTCTTCAGATCCTTGACCCCTCCTTTAATTCCTAAGGATGACCTGGTTAACCTCTGTAAATTAGCAAACTAGAAGTGATCGTGAAGAGGCGACTCTAATTTTGGCCATTTTAAACCATCTTTTAACAGTTTTTTAAAAAAAATTACCAAAGGAAAACACTGTCAAAATTATTCTTATTTCTCTTTATGCTGCAGAGTTTAAATTTTTGTTCCCACTGGAATTAAAAACAGATGAGTCGTTTCTAAGAAAATAACTTCTTTTACATAGGTTTGTTCTGTACTTTGTCATAATTCTTCAGTCTTTACATGGAGTTCCTCCGTCTTTACATGGAGTTCCTCCATCTTTACATGGAGTTCCTCCATCTTTACATGGAGTTCAGTTTATATAAATCCAAAGAGAAATTGGTGGCTTCATAACTGTTTTTAAACTGACAAAAAATGACATATTTTCTCCAGCCTTTTACATCCCAGAAGAATGTAAATTAAATTAAAATGATTTGCTCCAGAGGAAGAAAACGTTTTTTAACCTAAGAGATGCTACTGCTGAAGCATATTGTGCTTTCTGTAGTCTGTGATAAATCTAGCTTTGTAAGGACCTTAGTTTTGGGGGTTTTTTTTGTTTGTTTGTTTGTTTGTTTGTTTTCATTTATTTTCTAGAGACAGGGTCTGGCTCTGTCGCCCAGGCTGGAGTGCAGTGGTGCAATCATAGATTACTGCAGCCTCAAACTCCTGGACTCAAGTGATCCTCCTGCCTCAGCCTCCTGAGTACCTAGGACTACAAGTGTGCACCACCATGCCCAGCTAATTTTTTTATTTTATTTTATTTTATTTTGTAGAGAAAGGGTCTTGCTATGTTGCCCAGGCTGGTCTTGAACTCCTGGTCTCAAACAGTCTCTCTGCTTCAGCCTCCCAAAATGTTGGGATTACAGGCATGAGCCACCACACCCAGCCTTTATTTTTTTAGTTTATTTTTTAAATGTCATTAGCAAATATATCTTAGAATTATCTTAGTATTTAAAGGAGAATTACTTTGTTTTTACTCTTCTACAAATAAAGATTGACTTTAATGTTGAAGGTGTTATGCATCAACTGTATATATATAGACGCAAAGGCATGTTCTTTGATGAAATACTAGCTTTTGTCGCTGTGGAAATAAGTATGGTTTATATTTAGTTTAATGGTGTACTAATCTTTATCAACTGTAGACAAATTGTTTAAAGATTGTAGGCATATTGTTTTTGGTGGTTTGGAACCTAGAATACAGGAATTAATATACTAATATCCAGAGAGAAGCAGACATTTGTATAATTTTAAAGTATGATTTGGAATATTATTTGGAGGATTACACTTTATCATCTAAATGTTTTCTTTTACTTGCTATTTCCTTCTCTAGGACTTGACACAGCAAGCAAGAGACATACAGGACAAAAGAGTCCAGGAAACCAACAAAGATAACTCTGAAAGCATTGAATGCGGCAAAATAACAATGGATCTCAAGTTCAACAATTCCAGGAAATATATTTCTATCACTGTGCCATCCAAAACCCAAACAATGTCACCACACATCAAGTCAGTTGACGACATCGTGGTACTTGGCATGAATCTCAGCAAGTTTAACAAACTTACTCAGTTTTTCATATGTGTTGCTGGAGTTTTTGTATTTTACCTAATTTACGGGTATTTACAGGTAAAAAAGTTATATGTTTGTAATATGTTAATTATTTATAATAATTGCAGTCAGTATGGGCACTTAACTAGTTTTGCCCGAGATAGTCACTTACGGGATACTGGCTGATTAATAAATTTGAATTTTTTAGTATAGTAGTAGAAAAGAGCTTCTTAAAACAGAAAACAGATCAAAAATTCAAGAGTTAAACATTTTAAGTGCAGAGGAGACACATGTAGAGACTACCTTGAAAAATTGTAATTATGAAAATTAATTTTTAAATATTTAACAAAATGTCGGTAATAATTGCAACCATGTGTTTCCAAGAGAAATAAATGATTCAAGTACTGATTGATATCTTAGAACATTATTGAATGATAGTGTACTTTACTCGATTCTTGGAGCTCAATAATAAAAGATCGTTTTTGCAAAAATATATCAGGATATTTTATGGTTTTCTAAAGGTATCTCTTTAATCCTATAATATTTGAATTATTTCTTTTTTAAACACCTCTTATATTCGCATTCTTATTTGCTTTGTCTTCTAACTTTGCCAGAATCTTATTGTTCTGTGATTTTTTGCTGGCACAAAACATTTCTAACACTGCAACAATTTGTCTCATACTTACATTATGTTTGAAGAAGTTGTATACCTTTGGCCAGGAGCAAATTTCTGACCTTCAAAGACATGGGCTGGATGGGTGAGGATCCGGGCTAGTGAAAACAGGATGTTGGAATGGGTTCTAATTTTATTAATGGTCATTTAATTAGTGGATATTTTCCCATAACAAGAGAAAGCCTTTGTTATTCAAGGAAAGGAAAATGATGTATTTTCTTAAAACACAGATAATATTTCCAGTGTTCTTTAGTACTAAAAAGTTAGTGAATTTAAAAATTGCATTCTTTTTCATTGTCTTGTAGAGATGAAATATCAAGGGAAATGTAAGTGAACATGGAATTGTGACTTTTTTAGTTAGCTAGCTTGCAAGAATGCTATGAAGAATATTAATGTAAAACAAAAATGAATTATAAATTTTAATATTTATAATAACTGATATTCCAGTAGTAGGTGATATACAACTTGAGATGCCACAATGAAGAACAATTAAAAATAGAGATTAGAATTTCTTGATGAGAAACATTTTAGAAACATTTTTTTCTTCAGTATACCACTGTTACCAAATAGCGTGGGAACAGAGTTAGCCATTGCAATGGAAAATGAATTTGAAATTTGCTAAGTTTCATTAAATACATTTTCTCTAAATAATCAAGTATTTTAGTTTATAATTGGTTTATGCAAAGTTTTTTTAAGTTACACAAACCCCTACTAATTATGTTTATAACTTAACCACTTTCATTTTGTGAAAACTGACATTGCTACTGTTACATATAATTACATATCAAAATAGTTCAGAGAAAATGGTTGGGGTTTGGTAATGAAGTGTTTTTTAATAGATGTATGCATGTTCATACATACATTTCATTTATTTGATTTGATTTATTGATCAATTTGATTTATTCAATTAAAAAAACCAGATAACTATTAGAATACCTCTTAGTGACTTGTTAAGAATGGCTTATTAATAACTGATAATAAATATTACTTTATAACATGGTTAGGCAAATTAACCATTTCCTCTAAAAGAAGGTTTATATCATCTGTGGCACAAGAATTTCAAAAAATAACATTATCAATATGAAAGAGCTTCTGACCTCTCTAATTTACATTTTGTTGTTGTTGGAGGTGGGGCTTGGTTTCTTTAAAAATGTTGTGTTTATAAGAATTTATTTTTAGGAAATTAATGTGCTGCCTTGGACTTAACAGTGTTCATGTGTCTTTTGACAGGAATTAATATTTTCAGTGGAGGGTTTTAAGTCCTACGGCTGGTACCTTACCTTAGTGCAGTTTGCCTTTTACTCCATATTTGGCCTAATAGAACTTCAGCTTATTCAGGACAAAAGGAGGAGGTATGTGGTTTGTTTTTATTTTTTGATATTTCACTCATATTAGTTGAATTTTTTTGGCATCCTGAATATGCATGAAATTTATACTTCTATTAACAAAATATCTAATAAGCATGATCTCTTGTCAGTATAACCAACTTAATAATACTAAATACAGTTTATTCATTTACACACTGGAAAAAATGAAGTCTCCTTAAATGCAGTATTACAAAATAAAAAAATAATAGCTTTAGGCTCAACTTACGATGTTACATCTTCTTAAAACATGATAAAAAACATGATATACATACTTGGTTTTTATAAATTCTGCTGAAATAGGTGCAGTTACTGATTTATAGTGCAACTAACATCACAGTGGTGAAATGAAATATCAGTACAGGTTGAGCATCCCTAATCCAAAAATCTGAAATCTAGAAATGCTTCAAAATTAGAAAAGTTTTGAGTGCCAATGTGACACAAGTGGAAACTTCCAAACATAAGTACTTAACACAGATTTTGTTTTGTGCACACAATTATATAAAATGTGCACCGTGACCAGCTCTGGGACAGTTGGGATGCAGGGCACCAAGTTCTTAAGCTGCACACAGCGTAATGACCCTGAGCCCAGCCCACGAAACCATTTTTTCCTCCTAGACTTCCTGGCCTGTGATGGGAGTGGCTGCCATGAAGACCTATGACATGCTCTAGAGACATTTTCCCCATTGTCTTGGGGATTAACATTCAGATCCTTGTTACTTACGCAAATTTCTGCAGCCAGCTTGAATTTCTCCTCACACAATGGGTTCTTCTTTTCTACTGCATCGTCAGGCTGCAAATTTTCTGAATGTTTTTGCTCTGTTTCCCTTTTAAAATGGAATGCTTTCAACAGCACCCAAGTTACCTTTTGAATGCTTTGCTCCTTAGAAATTTCTTCTGCCAGATACCCTAAATCATCTCAAAGTTCCAAAGATCTGTAGGGCAGGGGCAAATGCCACCAGTCTCTTTGCTAAAACATAGTAAGAGTCACCTTTGCTCTAGTTCCCAACAAGTTCCTCATCTCCATCTGAGACCACCTCAGCCTGGACCTTATTGTTCATATCACTATCAACTTTTTTACCAAAGCCATTGAACAAGTCTCTAGGTGGTTCCAAACTGTCCTACATTTTCCTGTCTTCTTCTGAGTCCTCCAAACTCTTCCAGCCTCTGCCTGATACCCAGTTCCAAAGTTGCTTCCAAATTTTTGGGTCTCATTTCAGCAACACCTCACTCCCAGTACCAATGTACTATCATTAGTCCGTTTTCACGCTGCTGATAAAGACATACCCGAGACTGGGAAGAAAAAGAGGTTTAATTGGACTTACAGTTCCACATGGCTGGGGAGGCCTCAGAATCATGGCAGGAGTCAAAAGGCACTTCTTATGTGGTGGTGGCAAGAGAAAATGAGGAAGAGTGGAAAATGAGCAAAAGTGGAAACCCCTGATAAAACCATCAGATTTTGTGAGACTTAATCACTACCATGAGAACAGTATGGGGGAACCACCCCCACGATTCAAATTATCTCCCACTGGGTCCCTCCCACAACACACGGAAATTACGGGAGTACAATTCAAGATGAGATTTGAGTGGGGACACAGTAAAACCATATCAAAAATGTTCTGTAAAATTACCTTCAGGTTATGTGTATAATGTATATATGAAACACAAATAAATCTCATAGTAAGACCTGTGTCCCATTCCCCAAGATACCTTACTATGCAGATGCAAATATTCCAAAATCTGAAAAAACTCGATATTTGAAACCCTTCTGGTCCGTGAGCAATTTGGATGAAGGCTACCAAGTCTGCATCTGTTGTTGTGCTTTTTTAGCATGTGAAGTTTTTGTGGGATGTGCCCCGGCTGGCATTGCCATATGACGTCCGATAACCGAGGTTGCATTCTTAAGCGTTAGAGAAACGTATTTCATTCCTTTTCATCAAGACCAAATGTGCTTGTTTGACCATATCATTTCAGTTAGCAACCATCTAGATTTGAGAAATATCTTGATGTATTTTTAATGGCATATAGAACAGTATGCAATAAAACTTCGTCTCTGATTATAAACAGAAAGTGGTTAAGAATTTGAGTATAAAATTTTCTTGGTTAATGTAAGAAGTGTGCTCATTCTGTCATACCCTAATGTGTGTATATATCATGTATCTATTGTGCGGTTTAAATGTAATAACAACTGTAATACTGACATGCCTTGATACAAATGTTTAATCCTTTAGTGAAGATTTCAAAAATTGTGCAGCTTTTTTTTTTAATCATAAAATGGTTTTGAAGTTTGTATCAAGGTAACTACAGATTTACCTATTTAAATCTGTATTACAGGTTTCTTCATGAGTCTAATTTTGCCTCTCAACTTGTCTTTATTGCCAGTAAATTACAGTAGCAATTATTGTAAAAATATTTGAACCTTAGAGTATCATCTTCGTTATTTTTTTGTTTTATCATGATTCTCCATGATAGAATCATGGAGGCAAGCCAATGAAATCCAACTTCCTCATTTTACCAATGAGAAAACAAAGACCTAGAGGAGTACTGGGAATAGCCATAGGTGATAGAATAGGAAGTAATTAAATATATCTGTCAAGACTAATACATAAGGAAGCTTGATGATGATTCACTACTTATTGCAAACTACTGGGCCTTCTAAGGTAAGGTTGCTTCTAAGGCAAAAGACACTAATACTGTCTTTGTACGTGAAAAATGATACAATGACGATGCATGTCCTGTTACATTTCAGAAAGAAATACCTCCCTATCAGCTACCCAGATGAGAGGGGAGGGGGCCTCAGTCCATGTTTATCCCAACTTTTAAATCACATGACCATAACATATTTAAAAAATAATAATAATGTATAGTGAAACAATTTGGGAGAAGAATTTATGTATTTATAATAAATGTAATGAATTGAAACCTTTCTGAATTTATTTCTGCATGTACACCCATATCTGAATTTATTTAATGGTACTGCTACTCAGACCTTTAATTAGCTAAACTCTTTGCTGTTGTTATTTTTTTCTTCTTCCTATTATGAATACCGACATACTGGAATAAGTACATCAATACTCATTGAGAATTTGGAGTTAGAAACATGGGTTTGGGTCTTGGCACTTGGGTCTTATTACATCTGTCAACACCTCAGAGAAGTTTCTATAATACTCTAAATTTTATTTTGAGGATCATATGTGGTAATGCATGCTAAAGTACATCATAAAGTGTAATATCCTAAATATACTGCTAATTATTTTTCATCAAAGAATACCTTGTAACATTATTATTAATTATTATGAGTTTTTAATTAAGGAGAGCTCTCAGATTTGTCTTGAAGAGGTTTTTAAAATTAAAATTTTCTCCCGGCCAGGCACAGTGGCTCATGCCTGTAATCCTAGCACTTTGGGAGGCCAAAGCAGGTTGATCACTTGAGGTTAGGAGTTTGAGACCAACCTGGCCAACATGGTGAAACCCCATCTCTACCAAAAATATATAATTAGCTGGACGTGGTGGCAGGCACTTGTAATCCTAGCTACTCAGGAACCTGAGGCAGGAGAATGGTTTGAACCCCGGAGGTGGAGGTTGCATTGAGCCAAGATGGCGCCACTGCACTCCAGCCTGGGCAACAAGAGCAAGACTCGGTCTCAAAAAAAAATTCTCTCCCGATTTCTAAGGAAGCAATCAACATATTAAATAAAATAGAAATAGTGAGTATTCTGGAGGCAAGCTGATCAAATCTAATGTCTTCATTTTACCAGTGAGAAAACAAAGACCTAGAGGACTGCTGAGAATTTTTTGAGCTCCTTTTGGAGCTACTTTGGGATTTAGTTCCCCTGAGTTTCAGGCTGGTTTTCTTTCTACCTGTACTGTGCTACTTTCCTACTCATTCCTTGTAATTTTTCTGACTTGAATTTTTATTGTCTGCCAATGATTTGCCATTTATCTTTGAGGAAATCTGACCACCATGACTTTCATCATTTTACCTGGAGAAGTGGTGCTCCACCATCACTGATGATATCCCAGTGAGGGTCAAACCCCATGGATGGCATGAACACATTTACACTGATGCATATGGGCATGCCAAGTTGTTCCCATGCGGATTTTCATGGTTAACTACTCTGTTAGTACTTAAGTAGAAAAAAAAAACCCTCAGAATCGAAATGTAAATGATGCATTTTAATTGACTTTTTCCAGTAAATTATTTTACCTTATATCTAACCATATAAAAGATGAGGAATTTTGTTGCCTTAATTTCAATGTCAACACAAATTCTAAAATGGAAATTACATCTAACTCTCCAGCATTGTCAGTATGAATAGTGCCTCATTGTGTTTGTGTTCATCATACCAGCGTACAAGATTATTAGTTTAGACCATTAAATATCTAGTCAAAGTGAGCATATGCTCACAGTAATGGCTCAAAATTCTGAAGATGCTGAATTAAGAATCTCCTTTAGGAACTTTAGATAGAGCCAAAGTTAAAAGACTTGAAATCATGAGGAGAGAGTCAGATACCTCATCTTAAAAGTTGATTATTATAACATGGAATACAGAGAGATGATCTATAAGATACTATAAAATAAATTGTATCTAGGGTTTTAAACCACATGAACTTTTCCTAGAGAAATTCTTCTTGGGTTATTTTAACAGAATGGATAGATGTATTTTTCCTAATGCTAGATGGAAACATTAGGAAACAGAACAACAATTCAAGAGTTAGAAATTCGTTTTAAAATAGTTAAGGTACCTTTTACCATTATGGAGGCCAACATTAGCTGGGCATGGTGGTGCACACCTGTAGTCCCAGCTACTCAAGAGGCTAAGGCAAAAGAATTTCTTGAACCCATGAGGCAGAGGTTGCAGTTAGCTGAGATTGTGCCACTGCATTCCAGCCTGGGCAACAAAGCGAGACCTTGTTTCAAGCAAACAAAAAAAGAAGCTGTTTTTTTCTAACTTTGGTTAAGATGGTTTTTATTTGTGGCTAGAACTGCTGTTTAAAAAAAAAAAAAAAAAACCTTTTGTCAACATTTATACCTTCAGTAAAAATCTAAACTCTTTTACATAATTGAGTGGCCTCATTTATGATTGATTAAATAAAGGTAAATTGTTATTTTTATAAACTTTTTTATACAAGAGCATTACAGTTTTTAAATAGTGGTATTTTTACTAATATTTCCAGAAACAGTAACCAGAAATTAGAAAAGTAATTAGACATTTACACATTGTGAACACATTATCTTTTAGTAGTATGAATTGGGTCCCAAAATGAAGGTTTTAAAAATTGTCTTTTACAGAATACCAGGAAAAACCTACATGATAATAGCTTTTCTAACTGTGGGTACTATGGGGTTATCAAACACTTCCTTGGGCTACCTGAATTACCCTACCCAAGTCATCTTCAAGTGCTGCAAATTGATTCCTGTTATGCTAGGAGGAGTTTTTATTCAAGGTATAGTAATTACATGTTTTTTTATACTCTTTAAAACTAATAGGCTATGTTATGGCATCTAGCATTAGGAAAAACATTAAACTTCTATTATATTTTCAATGAGCATTCTAGGTATTATAACAATTCTGAATGATGTCTTACCAAAATAAGGTATTCTAAAAACACTGATGGCCGCGCACAGTGGCTCACGCCCGTAATCCCAACACTGTGGGATGCCAGGGTAGGCGGATCACAAGGTCAGGAGTTCAAGACCAGCCTGGCCAATATGGTGAAACCTTGTCTCTACTAAAAATACAAAAATTAGCCAGGCATAGTGGTGTACAACTGTAGTCCCAGCTACTCCAGAGGATGAGGCAGAAGAATTGCTTGAACCCAGAAGGCAGAAGTTGCAGTGAGCCGAGGTCGCACCACCGCACTGCAGCCTGGGTGACACAGCAAGACTTGTCTCAAAAAAAAAACACTGATATGCCTTAGTGTCTGAAGTTAGTAATTAGGACTTAAGAAAAAGAAAAGATAATACTTCGTTTTATTATTTTATTTTGGAATCTACCACATTTCCAGCAATACTATATTTACGTATTAAAGGTCTAGCTCAGAAGTACCTGGAAAAGTCCCTTTTTTCATTTCCTTCATTCTACTCTCCAGGGCTCCACACTTCACCTCCATTGTACATGGGCAGTTCTCATACTGAAGTAAAGTTTAATCTGAGCAGAACTGCGTTTTTACCAACCCTGCTGGCTTAGTGATTTTTAGAGCCCCAGCTAAGTGATGATGAGTTTTGTGGAAATAGGAGTAAAAGAGGAAGTAGTGATAGCAACAAACAGTGAAAGTAGCTTCTGTTGTTCTTATTGTCATCAGGAATATTCGTGTTTTAATAGTCGGGTGTTTCTGTATCACTGAAGTTCTTACACAGCCTGATTTCATTTATGCATTAGATACCATCCCAGAATAAACCTTTAAAAATGAAAGTGTTTTCAACTACTTCATGTATCACTTCAGGATAACTTCATGTAAGAAAAAATAATTGACTTCAATCCCTATTAAAAATCACATTTATTGTCCCAACTAACTAGGCATATATAATATTGTCCTTATAAACCTTACAAAAAAGTCATACTATATTTTATTTTTAAAATAAGGCTATATTAAAATAATTTTCACCTGCCTGGAAGTTAATCTCATTATGATATTTGCAAACTTAGTTATGTAACCAGATTCATTATTCTGGTTACTTTGTAAACTTACAAACTATAAGAAAATTAGTAACCTTTTATTATGCATAAAGTAAAATAGGCACTAAATTTCCAGGAATTTTTTTAAATGTTTGTGGATGTGCATTATTCTTGCTGTCAGTTTTTGCCAAAGTATGTATTTTAGTGTCACTATTATACCAGATAAAGTAGCTCTTGTTTCTAATGTATAGGGACATATTGCTTCCCATTGGTAGTTTTCAGAAGCCCTCTTGTGACTGCTGCCTTGACCTAAGTGTTCACGTTTTTGGCATTGGATATAAAAAAACGAATCCATGTTCTACTTAACACCTAGAGCAAACACAAAGCTGGCTGGGTATTTGCATAATGAAGCCGCCTTACATTTGTTTTATACAGGAAAGCGCTACAACGTTGCAGATGTGTCTGCTGCCATATGTATGAGCCTCGGCCTGATATGGTTTACCCTTGCTGACAGCACAATTGCACCAAATTTCAACCTGACAGGTAAGCAATTTATATTTCTAGCTTTTATAGGCATTTTAGTTTAGAATACGAATTTCGAATATTTTGTAAGCATTTTAAATGATAGTATGACAGCTGCAATTTTCATATCTAACATAAAGCTTTTGGACTTTCCATATAAGGTGTAGTGAAAGTACCACAGCTCTGTAGATAGAGCAATTTGTTTGTTTGTTTTTTAGTGTGCTTGCATTTTGACAGGAGAGGACACTATTTGCCAAGTCAAAATCTTTGATAAGCTGAATTGGAAATAGACATATGAGTTATAAGGGAATAACAGTAGTAATTGTTTTCAACTATCATTTGAAAAAAAACTTTGAAACTTGCACATTTGCATGTAACTGTTTTAGCTAAAGAAGGAAAGTGTGCTGTGCTGTTATATTAAACAGTTTAATATAAATATAGACATTACCTTAAAGTGCTTGAAGTTTCTACTGTAAGTAAGTTTTCTCTATAGTGTGCTATGTGAAATTTTGTAAATTAAATTTAGGTTTTTCAAAAGCAGACTAGTTATTGCAGTATTTTTAGAAATGAGAATTAAGTATTGGAATTCTATTTTTATTTTTATTTGAAAAAGAAATTGGGGGTACTTTGGTGTTTATATATGCAGTATTGTCAGTTTTACTAATAAGACTAATTTAGTGACATTCCATCTCCTAATCTGACAAAAATAGAATTTAAAATATCTGGGACTCTATAGAAACTTGAGAGAACAGCAATAATCATAGTAACATCAGCAAGTACAAAGTATGTTTGAGAAAAAGTCCAAACTATTATATAATGAAAAGAATTATTCACATCAGCTTCACTATTCTTCCTAAGAATCAGAACCTCTCACCAGCTGTCAATCTTACTAACCTGGTTAACCAAACTGAATGAATGTATTTAACTGTAACCAGTTCTGCATCTTGGAGCAACCCTTTAGCAACCCCAAGGTTCTGGTAGAAGCTACCAGAACTCACTCACTGCTTGATTTTAGAGAAAGTGTATAGTTGCAGATGTTTCTAACATGGTCTAGATCAGCAGTCCCTAACCTTCTTGGCACCAAGGACTGGTTCCATGGAAGACAGTTTTTCAACAGGGAGTGGTGGGGGAGGATGGTTTCAGATGAAACTACTCTCCCACCCCAGATCATTAGGCATTAGATTTTCATAAGGAGTGCAACCTAGATCCCTCACATGTGCAGCTCACAGTAGTGTCCCCGCTCCTATGAGAATCTACTGTCGCAGCTGATCTGACAGGAGGCAGAGCTCAGGCGGTAATGCTCGCTCACTGGCTGCTTATCCCCGACTGTGCAGCCGGGTTCCTAATAGGCCAGGGACTGGGGCTTGGGAACCCATGGTCTAGATCTTTCAGGATTGCTTCAAGGAATATTATACTTGAAAACTGAGAGAAGTGACTCTTGTACTTATGAAAAGGCAATATTAGAGAAGGCACCAAATTAGCAGTGAGAGACGTGGCTTCAAATTCTATTTGAATTACTTAAAAATATAGCCGCAGGTAAATTGCCACACCCCTTTGTGCTTCACCCATAAAACAGAGAATAATAACTCCCCACATGGAAAGATAGTGGGAGGACAGACTGAGATGAAGGAATAATGAATGGGAAATTACATACACGGGATGGCAGAGGGCGTGGTGATGGTGACAGCGATGGAAAGAGCTGAATCCAGTGGTTCTGTACCTTCTCACTGTAACTTAAGTGCTAACCCTGTCTGAGTTCCATGGACATATTTTTGTAGAGAATTAGAACCCAACCATACTTCATCATTAAGAATAATCCATGAGCACTTAAATCCCTATCCTGATCTATTAGAGTATATTATCTAAAGGAGAGGAGGTTAACTGTTAAAATGGTTATTTAAGATAGATATAAATAAAACTTTGAATGTATAAAGTATATATGTGTATATGTATATATATATCAGAAGTTAGATGATACAAAGTTGAATAAGTATAAAAACTGAAATCTTAATTGACTGAGGTGCATACATACGTGTCCATACACTTTTCTGCTACCTATGGTTGCTTATGCGTTAACAAAAGGAAAGAAAAAATTTCTCTAAACCCCATCAGACTCATAGATACAACTAAGACTGCTCTTGACTCCTTCTGTAAAGCACAGTGACCGATGACCCTGCGTCTTAGATACTGTCAGTTACTAGCCTGCTTCCCAAGTACACATGTGCACTTGATGCTTCTCAGGAATGAATAGTGTTGACTCTCAGATTTGTTTATGTCAGTTGTACCTTTATTATAATTATGTCATAACTCAGTATTAAGTTTTTCAAAAATGAGTATGAACAAAGAATTGTTTTTGTGAAAACTGAGTTAACTGACACAACTTGATTGACAAGCAATAAAATCACTATTGAATAAGGTGTGGGTAAAACCACTGTGAATATTGGAGGGAAGCTCATAAACATATGAAAGGATTCTGTACTATGCAGGGCACTTTTAAACAAAAACACCTTGGAAATCATGGAAAATGTGTGCTATTAGTGTGTTTATACAAAGGAGAAAATACGGAATTCTATTCAGGACCCATGCTCAAAGAAAAAGGCCCTGACAGCTGCGTGCATATTTATGTGATTTAAATTAAACATTTTAGTAATAATAGGGTTTTTCAAAAATGGCTTTTCTCTTCATCTTTTTTTTTTTTTTTTAATTAACTGACTAGCCACTAATCCCAATAGACAGATATGCTAAGAGTTTCTTCTACACTTTCAGAACTAGTGGAACTATTAGACTAGTGGAATATTTGTGGAACTGTTATTTGATACGCTGTTGAAATGTGATAATGGTGACAGAACTAACTCAGTTTATTAGTGTATCTTTTTTAATATCATCACCTTTGTACTTGTTACAACTGATTGTGAATAAGAATATTCTGGATTACCAAACGTGGTTGAAGATCTGCTTTTGTTTTTTAGACCAATGACATTTCTGATAAAGCTTGAATATAGTTCATATGTTTAAATAAGGAGGTTTTTTTTTGTTTTTTTAATACCTTCTTGAAGGTGTGGTGCTTATTTCCCTGGCCTTATGTGCAGATGCTGTCATTGGAAATGTTCAAGAGAAAGCTATGAAACTTCATAATGCTTCTAATTCTGAAATGGTAAATACTCTAGTGTTTTTTCTTCAAATTAGACAGACTTAAAAACTGGTGATATACATAATTTGATGAAATAATTATAATATCATTATAACTAGCATTGCATTTTTAAGCTGTCATTTTTATAAAAGTAATACATTCAAACATTATAGGAAAGTAAAAACTAAAACTACAACTAGCAGTGCTAACCACTTGTTGCATAGTTAACAAATTTTTTCCTCATTGATTTAGTTTTTATGTATTAAAATAAAATCTTTTGTTATGTCATTTCTCTTATCTCTTTCTAGTGGGTAGTATTTTTCCATGTAGAAGTTTGTCATTTTTATATGGCCCAGTTTGTCTTTTACTTGCTGGCTTCTGGCTAAGTATCATGGTTGAAAAGAGCTTTCCCAACCCTGAGATTTTAGAACATTTCATCCCTCTTGCCTACTAGTTTTGTGTTTTCCTTTTTTATTAAGCCCTTGATCCAATCTAAAACTTTTTAAAAAGAACTTTTCTTCTTTTCTTTCAAATGACTACCCATTTTTTCCAATATCATTTATTGAATAATCCACTTTCAGTTCATTTTAAATGCCCTCTTTATCATATCACACTCTAGTGTGGCATTCAGAATTGTATTTGAATTTATTTTTGCAATAGTACAGATAATGACAGCAGCTTTATCATACATTTATTATCTGTTAGGACTAGCTACCATTGTTCCTTTTCTTTTGCAGAATATTACTACCAGTAGTTATTCTGGGGTGTTTATATTCCCAAATAAACTAAAAATTCCATTGGTATTGTGATTGGTATGGCATTGAATTATAAATTAATTTAGGGAGAATGGCATCTTGATTATTTCAGTCCAAGAATAAGGTATGACTTTTCTTTTACTCAAGTGGTCTTTTTTTTCAATGTCCATTAGAGTTTAGTTTTCTTCATGTAAATCCAGCACATTTCTTATTAAAGGTATTGTTAATAATAACTTCCTAAAGTTATTTCATCTTTTTGTAGTTACTGCAAATAATATCTTTCTGTATGTCTTGTAACTGGTGTTTTTTGCAAATAATGTCTTTTTGTATATCTTGTAACTGATTTTTATATAGGAAAATTGTGTATGTGTGTGTGTCTGTGTGTGTGTGTGTGTGTGTGTGTGTGTGTGACATTAATTTTATAACCAGCCACCTTGCTAGACAGAAAGAGCATACTGAATTAAGGATAGACAGGAGTATTCTTTCCTGTTATTTTCTTGACACAGAATGGGGCAACTTAAGTACTTTCTAATAACACAGGAACTTGGTTAAGAATTTTCTTCATCATCATCACTACTCGTAGATAAGGTCAGGATGGGCGCAGAGAGAATTGAGGGAGTGTAGGTTGTTAGAAAGTTAATATAATGCAGTGGTTATGATGGTAGGCTTTGGAATAAGATAGCTTAGTTCATATCCTGGCTTTACTAGCACTCATTTGGGGAAAATTACTTAGTATCTCTAAGTTATAGTTTCTTCATCTGGAAATTGGATTATGTATGACTAAGAATACCCATCTCTAGGATGGTTGTGAGAAGTAAATGGAGTAATCCGTACCGAGCTTCAGCACAGTACCTGACACACAGCAGATATTTAGGTTTGCTGCTGCTGCTACTGCTGCTGCTGATTCTGTTTATGAAAAGCATAGTAAATTGGGATTAAAAGGTTGGTTGGAAAATAGAGAAGTTAAGCAGTAGATATGCCATATACTGCTTATTTTCATTATATTTTAATGTCTTTTAGAACTTAATGTTTGGGTTTTTTTTAGGTTTTATAAGTAGCTTTAAAGCTTTTTGTTTTCTTTCATTTAAGTATTTTTTTTTAGAACTCTAATATGAAAATCTGGTTTGATTTCAGTAATTAAGTCTAGAAAAAAATGAATATATAAGCATATATGAAAGGATTAATATTACTAGGTGTTATTTTGTACATAAAATTGAGGCATAGACTTACAAAACATTAGAATCAAATATCATTTCTGGAAATTTAGGCCATATCGAAATGATGATGTTTCTTTTAAAATGTTTGTTCTGCAAACCTAACTGAGCCATAGAGTTAAAAACCTTAGTCTTCTACTTTCTGTTTGATAGTACTTTTTTCTTATTTTTATCTGCTCTAGGTATTGTATTCGTATTCAATTGGTTTTGTATACATTTTACTGGGCTTGACATGCACTAGTGGATTAGGCCCTGCAGTAACATTTTGTGCAAAGGTAAACACTAATCACATTTTTTAAAAAAATAAACATCTTCTGTTAAATAATTTTCTCTGTATTTCTAATTTCCCTTGTTCAAAAGAGGCTATCATAATGATACCTCCTTTAATATAACGTATGCCAATCAGAAATTAATTTCAGAAATGAAATGATTCATATTTAAATTTATTTTATCCTTGCTGTACCCTATGAGTTGATTTTTAAGCTGTTCATAATGTAGAAAAGTTGAGGATCTTTAATTTCAACATTATTCTTTCATTAAATCAAAATAAGAATCTTTGCTTGACTGCATTGTCAAACAGCTTATTATTGCTCAAGAAGTTGATTAAAATCTGTAGTTTTATTTTATTTGTAATACCTCGGGGTTTGTTTCACATTTTTCTAACAGGCTTTTTTATTTTTTGCAGAATCCAATTCAGACCTATGGTTATGCGTTCCTTTTTTCCCTCACTGGATATTTTGGAATCTCCTTTGTTCTGGCTTTGATTAAAATTTTTGGTGCACTTATTGCTGTAACAGGTAGGAGGGATTTACTTGCTTTGATTATAAAATAAGCATTCACATTTTCTCTGATGCTCTTTTTCAAAACATAAGGGCAACATCTCCTTTACATTAAAAAGAAAATTATCCTATTTCACCAATTTATTCTTTGGCTTATGGCCTTTCTTTAGAATGCTAAAGAAACTTATTTTTGGCTTTAATTCCTTATTTTGATGGTTTAATTTTAAAATCAATCATATACATTTATCAGAACAGTAACCCTTAAATGCATTAAAAGAACTTTCTATAAAATTATGATGAGATGAAGACCTCCAAAGAAAGTACTACCTTTATATTCTTCTAACCTATAACTGAAAATTTCAATTTTGTTGCATTTCAAGTATGAGAGGTACACTTTAAATAAGCTTTTTAGCTTATTTATACATTTTCTAGGACACCAACCAGATTAGCTTCCCTTTTCACCAGTAAGCACTATGCCTCTGCTCTGTGCAAGGTCTTTGCTAGGCCCTATAGAAAAATCAGTTGTATTTGTTCTGCTTTGGAGGAGTGTACAGCCTAGTGAGAGGAACAGATGAGTCAGTGTGTCACCTGTGTCATTTGCCAAAACTCTAAGGTACAGCCTTTGCCTTAGAGGTTCAGGCAGGAGTTTTTCTTTCTCACGTAAAAGAAAGCCAGAGTTGGCAATAATCGTAGCTAATGTGTGCGTAGCCCTAGTATGTACCAGACACCATTATTTTAATCTCACAACAGTCCTATAAATTAGGCACTATGATTGTTCCATTTTGCAGATAGATAAACTGAGGTACAGGGAGGTTAAGTGACTTGTCTCATAGTCAACCAGAGCCAGGTTCCAGTGATGGCAGTCTGGCTGCACACCTGTGCTCTTCACCATACATTATACTGCCTCTAAGCTGGTATGCTGACTCCCTGCTCCTGAGAAACCCACATTCTTTCTGTCCGCTGTGCCATCTTCATCCTCATGCTATACAGTAGGATGGAGTAAGAGAAGATGAAAATCCTAAAAGTCATACTCCGAGAAACAGCACTTCTGCTCACATTTCACCACAGCCTGGACACATGACCAAACCTAGTAGCAGGAGAAGCGGAACATATACCCAGCATAAAATAGGGGTCCTTTTACTATAGAAATGAAAACAGACATTGGGAATCTGACTCTGGCATGTTTCCAGAACAGCTTCTTCCTTTGGAATTCATTCATTCATGCATAAATTACTAAGTGCCAGGAACTGTAGAGTCTTGGAATATACAGATGAATAAGGGAAGAAACTAAGTAAAGCACGTGGTCTAGTGGGAAGACGGCAACTGATGTGCAGTGAGGAGGAAAGGGCTGTCATGGAGATCTATGCAGATCTCCCCGCTCTGCCTGGGACCAGGGAGGAAGGCTTCCAGCCTTACGGCGGACTTCAAAGTGTAGTACTTCAAAGGACAGGAGAAAGTTAATACAGATGTGTAAAGAAGATTGTAATGATTACTCATAGTCTTATCCAGAGATGACCCCTATTAAGATATGAGTATATCCTTTAGATTACTGTGTTTAAAGAATAACCCCTGCCTCTAGCTAACCATAGCTTCCATAGGAAAGCCTTTCTCTAAGATTTACTGTGGCTACATAATACCATGGTCTCCATCAAGTATTTATTACAGTTGTACTTTAACATTTAACTGTATTAATTATTTAATGTCTGCTTCCCTACAAGACTAAACTCCATAGTAACAGGGAGCATTGACTTTTGTGCATTTGTTTGGTTGGTTGGTTTTTACTTTCCATTGTTACCTTGGCACCTCACACAGATTCTGGCTGTAAGTCAGCTCTGTAAATATTTGCTGAATAAATGATTTCTAAAATATTGTCAAGATAATAGGCACATTCTAAACTAATTTGTTGCTCCTACAGTGACAACAGGAAGAAAAGCAATGACCATTGTACTTTCGTTTATATTCTTTGCTAAACCATTCACATTTCAGTAAGTACTTTTTACTCAGTTTTTAGGTACTGTGTTTCACATTTCCTCTTAATCTTAATTTCAACTTTTCTACTTTTTCTTTTTTGTAGTAAGTGTATTTATTTTTATATAAATTAATGTGGGTTTTTTTTCCTGTTATGCTTTATAAAGAAACTTTGTCATCTTGATCTCTTAACTATCAGTGTGTCTTCTGCTATTTTGGAAATGTCGGTGGTTTATTATTTTGAATTTATCATTTTTATGCTTAAATTGCCTAACCAGAGTCCAGTGCCAATGTGACCTGTTTCCATTATGAGTGAATGTGAGTGATGTGTACATTGTTGAGATTAAGGGATTCCCCTTTGCCCTACTGCAAATATATAAATTACGTATTTATAGCACATGCTTTTAAAAAGTATTAGTTTATTTGATGCCTGTTTCCACAAAGGATTTAAGGCAGAGAAGTATTCTGTAAGTTACATCCCAAAGACGTACTTAGCTTGTATTTTTTGTGTGTGCCAAAGTGTTTACTCTCATATTTACTGTCTTTACTGTTTGTTTGACATTAGCATCATTTAAACTTACATTGGTCAAGATTGTGAAGTTTCAAACCAAAATCTTAACAATCTATAAGTTTAGAGGGAAACATAAAATTAATTTCCATCAATGTATTACAGATTGTTATTTGTCTATAAACTAGTTTTTCTTTCTATATGTACTAGGTATAATACATAATAGTATTATGTCATACATAAACATGATAATAATGATTCCCCTACTTTCTCAGTGATGTTTCTCTTTTTATTCCTTTATATTCTACCCAACTGAGACAATGAGTTGGACAGCTGAGTTTAATTCCCAGAATGGCCTTTGTTAGATATACATATCCAATGCTTTAAGTGTACTCTTCAGACTTTTGGTAGGGAGTTGTACTTTGAATATGCTGTTATCCCCAAAACTCAAATGAACTATGTCATATAAAATTTTATAAAATATCTTTCTCTATATATATTCAATGTATTAATAAAAGATACAGGATTCTATCTAATCTCATCTAAGAATACTATTTTTATTTTAATGCTGTTATTGTAGAATAGCAGAATTTTACTTCACTGAAGAATTATTATGGACAAATTACCAAATTCTGTGGTTAACAGTAGATTGCTATTTTGCTAATTTTAATATTTTTTTTTCTTATTTCTTTCTCTTAGGTATGTATGGTCTGGTTTCTTAGTTGTCCTTGGTATATTTCTCAATGTTTACAGCAAAAATATGGATAAAATAAGACTACCATCACTGTATGATTTGATAAACAAATCAGTGGAAGCAAGAAAGTCAAGGACGCTGGCACAAACTGTATAGACAGTGATTTGTCCTATTTAAAATAGAATTTTAAGGGAACAATCAATTAACTTTCCAAAGGGACTGATAAAAACCAAAGGATCTGGAGGCATTGCTATCCCATTTGTGGATAGATTTCATATGAAGTTGTTTTGTGGTGTCAGCCTTTTCTTCAGAGCACTTGTTTGACTGACTTCCAAAGCAATCAAGACAGCCACATCTAGCATGCTTTACAATAAAATGTCAATATGAAGGACTGTAATTCCTAGCATTTTATTGAGAA
Source organism: Colobus angolensis palliatus (assembly GCF_000951035.1). NCBI lineage: Eukaryota > Metazoa > Chordata > Mammalia > Primates > Cercopithecidae > Colobus > Colobus angolensis. The sequence goes on along the minus strand of NW_012119598.1, from coordinate 9,025,144 downwards.
TTTCACTGGAAATGGACCACGTGTTGCAAGACTAACTGGCTATAATTATGACATATCAAAGAAATCGATATGTAATAGCAGATTGTTTTATATTCATTCCATTTTGATGGTGTTATTTAAATTGATTCTCTGTTATAAGAGTAAACTGATGAGTTGAAGTCTGGAGAGAATAACATTCATTATAAATAAAATTATTCTGTGATCTTTTTGCAAGATGTGTTAATAGAATTTTGTTATAAAGAGAGAAATGAAAGTTGGAGTAAGGCTTAACATGCACTTTAAAACTTGAGTTTTCTCTCATTTAAAATTATTCTTTAGAGCAGGAACTCCCAACCCCCCAGACCATGGACTGGTACTGGTACATGGCCTTTTAGGAAGCAGACTGTGCAGCAGAAGGTGAGAAGCTGACAAGTTAGCATTACCATCTGAGCTCCACCTCCTGTCAGACCAGTGGCAGCGTTAGATTCTCACAGTAGCATGAACCCTGTTAGGAACTACATATGCGAGGGGTTTGGGTTGTACGCTCCTTATGAGAATCTAATGCCTGATCATCTGAAGTGGAACAGTTTCATAGTTTTATCCTAAAACCATCCCCTGCCCCAGTCCATGGGAAAATTGTCTTCCACGAAACCGGTCCCTGCTGCCAGAAGGGTTGGGGACCACTATTTTAGAGAAGACATGCTTTAAGTTTTATGTAGAATATAGGCAAGGTAGTGAAAACAGACATCATTCTGCATCATGGAAGTATGTATCATAAGAAAAATTTGCTACAGTTTGCCCAAGTAATACCAAAGGATTCATGATTGGATGTTTTTTAATTGAAGAAAAAGTAATTGATGTCTCAATATTATAGTAAAATAATTATAAAATTATCCTAGTTTTTTCCATTAAAAGTGAGATTTAATTTGGAAGTTTGAGGACAAAATAGAATAAATTTAAGAAACACAAGTAGAGTTAGCAAATTGGGCAGTATTTTCCCCCTTAGCACATTCAGGCTGCTATGTAAAATACCGTAAGTGGGTAGCTTGTAAACAATGGAAATTTATTTCCCACAGTTCTGATGTCTGGAAGTCCAAGTTGGAGGTGCTGGCAGATTTGGTGAGGGCCTGCTTTCTGGTTCATAGGAGGAGGCTGCTGCTTATGTCCTTATATGATGAAGGGCCAAAAAGATGGCCCACTGTGAATGAGTTGGAAATGCCTGATGTCCCTTGGTTTAATGTAGAGGAAGGGATCCAAAGGCTTAGGGAGTGTGGGATGGTGGAGTGGATTATCCACTTTAGATTTACTCATTCCAGCTGGGAGGGTCCAGAATATATACCCTTGACCAATGCCTTGCAAAATAGATTTTTGAGGGTAGCACCTGCATCTTTGAAGATTCCTGTAATTGCTCTTCTCTGTATGCCAGATCTAAAAGTGGCAACCACAGTCACTCAACTACAAAATTTAAATACATTGAGAATACATAATGGACAGCAGAGGCAAAGCAACAATCAGAATAGTCTGACTCGTGTAGAGCTGTGGCATTGGCTAATTAATCACGGTGTTCCTAGAAGTGAAATTGATAGGAAGCCTACTGCATTTCTACTTAATTTTTACAAGGGGAAAACTTCTAGATCAAATGGATAAAAGACTAATTTTAATTATAAAAACAGAATCACGGCCCCTCAATCAATTTCCAGACTTGAGCCAGTTTACAGACCTAGAACCCCTTGAATGAAGGGAAGGTCCTTCTTGAGGAGGGACCCCACTACATACCAACAATTTATGCAGTGATTCTTTCTCCCATCCTTCCCCCAGGAGACCTCTGGCCTTTTACCAGGGTAACTGTGCACTGGGGAAGGAAAATGATCAGACATTTCTGGGACTAGTGGACACTAGCTCTGAGCTGACATTGATTCCAGGGAATCCAAAACGTCATTGTGGTCCTCCAGTTAGAAGTAGGAGCTTATGGAGATCAGGTAATTAATGGAGTTTCATAAAGCTCAGCTCCGACTTACAGTGGGTCCAGTGGGTCCCCGAACTCATCCTTTGGTCATTTCGCCAGTGCCAGAATGCATAATTGGCATAGACATACTTAGCAGCAGGCAGAACCCTCACATTGGCTCCCTGACTGGTAGGGTGAGGGCTCTTATGGTGGGAAAGGCCAAATGTAAGCCGTTAGAGCTGACTTTACCTAGAAAAATAGTAAATGAAAAACGATATCACATTCCCGAAGGGACTGAAGAGATTAGCGCCACCATCAAGGACTTGAAAGATGCAGGAGTGGTGATTCCCCACCACATCCCCATTCAAATCTCTCCCATTTGGCATTTGCAGAAGACAGATGAATCTTGGAGAATGACAGTGGATTATCATAAGCTTAACCAAGTGGTGACTCCAATTGCAGCTGCTGTACCAGATGTGGTTTCATTGCTTGAGTAAATTAACACATCTCCTAGTAACTGGTATGCAGCCATTGACTTGGCAAATGCCTTTTTCTCCATTCCTGTCCATAAGGCTCACCAGAAACAATTTGCCTTCGGCTGCCAAGGCCAACAATATACCTTTACTATCCTCCCTCAGGGGTATGTCAATTCTCAGGCTTTGTGTCAGAATCTTATTTGGAGAGCCCTTGATTGCTTTTTGCTTCCACAAGATATCACACAGGTCCATTACATTGATGACATTATGCTGATTGGATCCAGTGAGCAAGAAGTAACAAACACATTGGACTTATTGGTGAAACATTTGCATGCCAGAGGATGCGAAATAAATCCAACTAAAATTCAGGGACCTTCTACTTCAGTCAAATTTCTAGGGGTCCAGTGGTGTGGGGCCTGTGGAGATATTCCTTCTAAGGTGAAGGATAAGTTGCTGCATTTCCTGCCCCCTCACCCCCCAACACTCCCCAACAAAGAAAGAGGCACAAGGCCTAGTGAGTGTATTTGGATTTTGGAGGCAACACATTCCTCATTTGGGTGTGTTACTCTGGCCCATTTATCGAGTGACCCAAAAGGCTGCCAGTTTTTAGTGGGGTCTAGAACAGGAGAAGGGTCTGCAACAGGTCCAAGCCGCTAGGCAAGCTGCTGTGCCACTTGGGCCACATGACCCAGCAGATCAAATGGTGCTTGAGGTGTCAGTGACAGATAGGGATGCTGTTTGGAGCCTTTGGCAGTCTCTGTGGGTGAATCACAGCAGAGGCCTCTAGGATTTCAGAGCAAGGCCTGGCCATCTTCTGCAGATAACTACTCTCCTTTTGAGAGACAGCTCTTGGCCTGTTACAGGGCTTTGGTGGAAATTGAATGTTTGACTATGCGTCATCAAGTCACCATGCAACCTGAACTGCCTATCATGAACTGGGTGCTTTCTGACCCATCTAGCCATAAAGCGGGTCGTGCACAGCAGCATTCCATCATCAAATGGAAGTCCACTCCTGCCACCCTGCCTTCCCTCCTCCAGCCTACATTGATGGCCTCATGGGGAGTTTCCTATGATCAGTTGACAGAGGAAGAGAAGACTAGGGTCTGGTTCACAGCTGGTTCTGCACAATATGCAAGCACCACCTGAAAGTGGACAGCGGCAGCACTACAGCCCTTTTCTAGGACGTCCCTGAAGGACAGCAGTGAAGGAAAAATCTTCCCAGTGGGCAGAACTTCTAGCAGTGTACCTGGTTGTGCACTTTGCATGGAAGGAAAAGTGGCCAGATGTAGGATTATATACTGATTCATGGGCTGTAGCCAATGGTTTGGCTGGATGGTCAAGGACTTGGAAGCAGCATGATTGGAAAATTGGTGACAAAGAAATTTGGTGAAGAGGTATGTGAATGGACCTCTCTGAGTGGTCAAAAACTGTGAAGATATTTGTATCCTATGTGAGTGCTCACCGACAGGTGACCTCAATGGAGGAGGAGTGTAATAATCAACTGGATAGGATGACCCGTTCTGTGGACACCACTCAGCCTCTTTCCCCAGCCTCCTCTGTCATGAATAAAGTGGCCATGGTGACAGGGATGGAGGTTACTCATGGACTTAGCAACACGGACTTCCACTCACCAAGGCCGACCTTGCTATGGTCACTGCTCAGTGCCAAATTTGCCAGCAGCAGAGACAAATACTGAGCCCTAGATATGGCACCATTTCTCAGCGTGATCAGCCAGCTACCTGGTGGCAGGATGATTATATTGACCTCTTCCATCATGGAAAGGGCAGAGGTTTGTCCTCACTGGAATAGACATTCACTCTGGATATGGGTTTGCCTATCCTTCGCATAATTCTTCTGCCAAGACTGCCATCCGTGGACTCACGGAATACCTTATCCACTGTCATGGTATTCCACACAGCATTGCCTCTGATCAAGGCACTCACTTTACAGCTAAAGGAGTGTGGCAGTGGGCTCATGCTCATGGAATTCACTGGTCTTACCATGTTGCCCATCTTCTTGAAGAAGCTGGATTGATAGAAGGAATGACCTTCTGAAGTCACAATTACAACCCTAACTAGGTGACAATACTTTGCAGGGCTGGGGCAAAGTTCTCCAAAAGTCCGTGTATGCTCTGAATCAGTATCCAATATATGGTACAATTTCTCCCATAGCCAGGATTCACGGGTCCAGGAATCAAGGGATGGAAGTGGAAGTGGCACCACTCACCATCACCCCTAGTGATCCACCAGCAAAATTTTTGCTTCCTGTTCTGGTGACATTACATTCTGCTGGCCTAAAGTTCTTAGTACCAGAGGGAGGAATGCTGCCACCAGGAGACACAACAACGGTCCATTAAACTGGAAGTTAAGATTGCCACCTGGACACTTTGGGCTCCTCCTACCTTTAAGTCAACAGACTAAGAAGGGAGTTACAGTGTTGACTGGGGTGATTGACCCAGACTATCAAGATGAAATCAGTCTATTACTTCATAACAGAGGTAAGGAAGAGTATGCATGGAATACAGGAGATCGGTGTCTCTTAGTATTACCATCCCCTGTGATTAAGGTCAATGGGAAACTACAACAGCCCAATCCAGGCAGGACTACAAATGGTCCAGACCCCTCAGGAATGAAGATTTGGGTCACTCCACCAGGAAAAAAGCCACAATCTGCTGAGGTGCTTGCTGAAGGCAAAAGGAATACAGAATGGGTAGTAGAAGGTAGTCATCAATACCAGCTACGACCACATAACCAGCTACAGAAGCAAGGACTGTAACTGTCATGAATATTTCCTCCTTCTTTTGTTAAAAACATGTTTATGCATGTATACACTTGTACTAAGAAAGTATCTCCATTTTATTTTCCTTTCCTTTATCATGTGACATAAGATTTATTGACTTCATATCAGCATTTAAGTATTGTTAACTTTATGTAATAGTATTTGGGTTGGGGACTGGTGCATGTCCAGTTGTATGAAGGATAGTTGTATTATGTTAGGCATAATTACGACTTTATTATTGTCTTTATTTGAAGATTATGTATGATCTCAGGAGATAAGTATGGGTTCAAGTTAACAAGGGGTAGACTTGTGGTGGTTAATACTGAGTGTCAACTTGATTGGATTAAATGATGCAAAGTATTGATCCTGTGTGTGTCTGTGAAGGTGTTGCCAAAGGAGATTAACATTTGAGTCAGTGGGCTGGGAAAGGCAGACCCACCCTTAATCTGGGTGGGCACCATCTAATCAGCTGCAAACGCAGCCAGGATAAAGCAGGCAGTAAAACATGAAGCGGTTAGACAGGCCTAGCCTCCCAGCCTACATCTTTCTCCCATGCTGGATGCTTCCTGCCCTCGAACATCAGACTCCAAGTTCTTCAGTTTTGGAACTCGGACTGTCTCTCCTTGCTCCTCAGCCTGCAGACGGCCTATTGTGGGACCTTGTGATCATGTAAGTTAATACTTAATAAACTCCCCTTTTCATATATATATAATATATAAATATATATATTATACATACATATATTATATATATTTTTTATATATATCCTATTAGTTCTGTCCCTCTGAGAGCCCTGACTAATACATGTGACATTTGACCTAATTCTGGGTAGTAAGGATCAGAACTGTACTGCAGGCATTATACTTGTTCAAGTAACTATCATTAAAGAACTATTAGCTAAAGAACATTGTCTGAACTGTTATCAAATGCTTTTAATTTTCCCAAGTGTTTTTTACCTTAAACCTAGTTTATATTCTAGATTTTGAACCCACTTTACATTCTAGATTCTTATTTGATCAGTAAGCATAGAATTTTAGTAAAACTTGACCAGCAATGGGCCAGTAATGTGGCTTAACACACTGCAAATATGTATGCATTACAAAATCACATTTGCTCTTATATAGACAGTTGCAAACACTAGCTTCCATATCCTTATGATGCATCACCCTCCTGGTACATCCATGTGTTCAAGCCAGGGAAGCTCTCCCAAGTCTTGGTATATGGTTTTTATTGGAGTTTCACTATATAGCCCATAGGATTGATTAAATCATTGGCCACGTGACTGAACTTTATCTTCAGCTTTCCTTCCTTCCCCAGAGGTTGGGTTGGTATTGCATGGCTCAAAGTCCCAAACCTCATGGCTCAAAGTTCCAGACCTATGGTCTCATCATTAGTCTTTCCAGCATGGCCAGCCCCAACTCTAAAACTAATTACATGGTTATCAAATCATCAGATTATGCATTTTGACACTCAAAATCTTTGCTGTGTGTTTTCTTCCTGATTAAACACTTGATAAGTTTTCTCTATAATGTGTTTGAGCAAAAATATTTTACATTTTCACTTATTCTGCTTTATTGTTCCTATTGAATGTCCCTATTCTTGCCCATTGAACCAGCTGTCTTAACATTTGTAAATAGCTAATGTAGCCTCACTGACATGACTGCTCCATTTTTACTATAATGGCCTTTATTCATTCATCTTCACTGGGCCAAATATGAGCCAGGCATTATACTAGATGCTGAGCATGCAAAAAGAATAAACTATAACCCAGACTATTGAAAAACTTCCAGTCTAGGGAAGATTTGCTATGATTGTTATATAAAATCACATCACATTAACCCTAAGTTTTCAGAATATTTCGCCATGGCGGTAGTGCTTCTAAAACCTCAGTGTGCACATGTACCACCTGAGGATCTAGTTTTTTAAAAAGAAAAAACAGGATTTGAATTCAGTAGGGTTGGGTGGGGCATGAGATTCTGTTCCAACACACTTGCAAGTGATGCTAATGTTGCTGGTCCATGGACCATACTTGGAGTGTCTAAGGTGTAGCATACAAACTTTCAGAAGTTTTCAATATCAGGACATCTGAAATTATCAAAATAATTTTCACCCCATTTTGTTCCGTTTGCTTTTCAAACTTCACATTCTCTGTGGCCTGCCGTAGCAAACTGAACAGCAATCTTATGTTGGAGAGTTGCTGGCATAAGCAGAAAGAGTTTTTTAATCATTGTAGGTGTTTGAAAGATTTAATATTCATGAACTTTCTCCATAAATGTTACCTTTTTTAAAATCTTCATGAAAGTAAGATAAACCTGTAGTTCTCTCCCAGTCGTGATCTGTTGTTTTAATTTCATGGCATGTAGTTAAGATAGTTTTTATGTTTTTTTCTAGTGACATTATGAAGAAAATGTTCACGTCAGTGATTTACTGCTGTTTCACAATGAACTGTGAATTACAGGGCGTTAGGGAAGTAGGTCTTAACATTTAAGGGATTCTTCCGAGTCTTTAATCACAAAAATGTGTTTTATTAAATATCTTAATCCTATGATAAACCCCCAAATTTCTAAAACATAGACCATTTTAGTCAGTTTTTACATAATTGATAAGATTTAAATAGATAAGTAAAGAAATGTGGATAATTTTTCACAACAGAAAATAATAGCAATAAGACTTTGGAGTCTGATTATTATAGATCTCATTATAGGGCTCTCCCCCCATTATTTTTCTCCTAGTACGGGTTCCAGTGAAAGAAATCAAAAGCAGATCAATTAAAATGTTTATTCTGCTTCATTTCTGACTCAACAGTATGTAAGCACTTAGGAATCGATTTTTTCATACATTCCAAAATTCATTGCTAGATAGATCTTAATTGTAATTGTTCAGAATAATTTTTGTATATAAACCAGAGACATTTCATAAACACAAGTAATCATCTAATCATCTTTTTCTCTAGTGTCTAACTATATTTTAATTGATGATGTTGGTCTATAATATCTGTGTTAAACAACACAAAATCATACAATCTCAAGACTGTTTGTATGCTTGGGCACTTGTCTTTAAATCGAAGAAGATATTTGAAAACTCTTAAGGTTTGATCTAACACGGTGAGGCTGGGGGAATTTACTGTAAGATGCGTATGAACCACAGCCAATTTGAATCATCCATAGCCAGTTTGAGTCACAGACATGTACATCTCTAAACAACTAGGAGTTATGCTGGATTCAGGAGAAGCATAGAATCAGAAGAGTGCTGCTGCACTGTTTACACAGGTGATGGATTAGGCCTAACTAAGTCCATGGCTAGGGGACCAGTAAGAGTGTAGATTCACAGGCTGATAGTCACACACTGAATTAAGAGATTTATCGTTTTAAATGTCCCAGCTGTTTGGTAAATTCTGCAAACTAATCTTACTAACATACACTTTATTTGTTCAGTTATTTCTTAGCAGTTTGCCATTCTCATAAAACCAAAGCGTGCGTAGTGATTTTTTTTTTTTTTCATAATTCTAAGGGGTTATCTGTTAACACAGTTTCTAGGAATATCTAATAGTCTGATTATTTTTTCTCCTCCACCTCTGGGACTCCTATACATGTTGGCAGTTCTACTTTCATCTACATATCCCTGAGCTATTCTCTCATGGTTTCCATCTCTGCTGTTTCTTGCTGCTTCTGAGCGAGTTTCTCAGTCTGGTCTTTCAGTGTACTAATTTGTTCTTCATCTGTTCAACCTGCTGTTTATCCCCTTTGTCGTGGTGATGTTTTTTATATTTCAACTGTTACGTATTCAGACCTAATATTTCTACCTGGATTTTTTAAATGATTTATTGGTTCTGCTTTATGCTACTGGTATTGTTCCTAACTGTGTTATCTTTATTGTGGTTATTTTAAATTCTTGGGCTCTCTTCTAATCATTCTGTTTCCAATGGTAGATATTTTTCAGTCATCTTTTTTTTTTTTTAACAGTAATTACACACTTTAGCATAGCCATTGGCAGTTTCTCTCCAAGCCGCCTCACTGCCTTCTGCACCTTGCTGCCTTCTGTGCTTCTAGTCCATAACTCCAAGGTTAAGACAGCCTAAGTCTCCCCAGAACATCTCACTTTTAGTATTGTTTTATTTTTTCCTAGAATTCACATGTCTGTCTGTCTGAATCAATATGTCTGTCTTCCTCTCTCTCTCTCTCTCTCTCTCACTGTCTCTCACCCTCTCTCCCTTCCTTTCTCCCTACTTCACCACCTTCCCCATCTCCTAGTTCCTCTAGGATTGTTTTGGGAAGAAGGCAGCAGCCTATCCAAGCTCACCATCTTGACAGGAGTCAAAACTAATTAAAGGAGAATTCCCCCAACTCTTTGTCTTAGTGATTTATACTGCTAATGATTCAAAGATTTGCCTTTCTGATACAAATGAAAACTTGCTGGCTGCTATCTTGATTCAATCTGTTTCAGAAATATTGGTTCATTTACCAGTTTTAATTGGTAAAATTCAAATTTTGGCAGTAAGATTTGTAATGTTTTTTATAAACCTAATTACTAATTAAAATGTAATTTTGAAATATTTTACTAACTGAAATATAGATTTCAAATCTTCTAGAAGAAGACTAAGTAATAGAAATATAAAACAGAATTCAGTCCTAATAACCAGAAATATATGTCCCATATTATGGCTAATCAGGTAAGATTGTTTTTAATACATAGGCATAATTGTTTGTGATTGGAAAACTTCATCATAAAGCTTTGATTATTTGAGATGATACCAATGAGTATACTTTGTAAGATTTCCTAATTTTCCTGTTGTCTAATGTATATCATTTGTAAAAATCATGTGAAACAGGCAGGGAAGAAGTAGTTTGTATTTTGAAGACATGGAAACAGACCTCAAGAAGACAAGTGATGTACCCAAGGTTAACACATAGTAAATGGCAAAACGCACCTAAATCGGTTTCTTTGACTCTGATGCCTAGCTGATAACCCACGATTCTTCAACTCCTGCTCTTTCCAGCCACAACAGCACCAGGTTAGGAGTGGCATCCTCTTCAGCTGTTTGTGTCCTCTCAAAATCCTGACACTGCCTTCCTTCTCAGGACCACGTAAAGGGAGCAAGACTTTTTTTGTGGACAGTCCTGCTGTCATACTTGCTAACCCGCCTAAGAAAATTAGCATCTTCAACCAGGCTTTAAGACAATGCACAGAGGTGAAAGAAGAAGGGATTTCCTGCCTGACGTCCCCAGTCAGCCAAATCCACCTGTGCATGAGTGAGATGGCCCATATAGGTAAACACTTCAAGTCATTTACCAGCAGGTAATGGGACTCAACCATAAAGAGAGGTGTTGAAATGGGGCAACTGGGAGTAAGGGATAAAATCCAAGGACCAGTCAGGATTTTACAATGAATTACGTGAGATACTTTGTAAAGGAGCCAAGGCAAATGTAGTCAAGACAGAGAGGAAGTACATCACTGGAAGTACAAGGCAAGACAGAAGCTTAATCTTGGGGGGAAAAAAAATAGAGAGGGTAGACTTCGAAGTCAGAGAAGAAGCAAAGGGAATCTGGCTTGCTTAGCTGTGAACTCCTAGGTCATTCTGTCTCTCTTAGCAAGAGATGCAGTTGGGACTACAGATGGTCCCCAATTCACTATGGTTCGACTTTTGATTTCTTGGCTTTATGATCAAGAATGTGAAAGCGACACACATTCTGTAGACACTGTGCTTTGAGTACCCATACAACCATTCTACTTTCACTTTCAGTACAGTATTCAATAAATTACACAGAATATTCAAGACCTTATTATAAAATAGACTTTGTGCTATGTGATTTTGCCCAACTGTAGACTAATGCAAGTATCTAAGCACATTTATGTCAGGCTGGGCTAAGCTATGATGTTCCATAGGTCAAGTGTAGTAAGTGCATTTTCAAATTAGGATATTTTCAACTTATGATGGGTTTATAAGGATGTAACCTGTCATAAGTCGAGGAACACCTATAAACTTAAAGTTGGAGCAGGGATTAAAAATAATTAACACTGGAAATTTTTAAAATATGGGATGTAAGTGCCAGATCAGAAGTTGTACTTAAGGATTTTATGTGACTCTCCTGTGTTAGCTGGAAATGTCACCACAATAAGAAAGAGGAGCCTCTAGAATTAAGAAGCAATACTTCTGAATTATTGTCAGTAATGTGATAAGAGTTAGCATAAAGTGCTTGATTTTACTGTGCTTCACTCACCACACTGAAAATGGGGTGATTAAAAATACCTTCTTTGTAGAATTGAGTTTTCTTCTTTATGATAGTTTTGTTAGTAAGTGGTATGTAATTTGAAATTATAATATTCAAAACTCAAATTCCACGATCCTAAGCCTTTCTAAGCATACAACTTTGCTTATGAATACACAAGACTGTTCAAGTGATGTGGCTACAGTAGCAGAAGGCTTTATTATATGACCTTATGAACAGACTGTTGCTGGATGGCAGAGCGCTATCTTAAAGGGTCCAGCTCTATTTCTATGTGACATTGACACAAGGCCACTCAATAGTTCCATCTAAACTAACTCTTTCAGAAGGATTAATAGTAACACTCCATGGACCCACTTGACCTCTCCACTTAATTTTGAAAAGTATGAATTATCCACAATTGTAGCAACCACTGAGAAAATCATAAGCTTTCCTTTCCATTTCTTTTTCCTATGACAACCATTCACCACATATGTATCAAGTAATTTGCAAGTCTCTTCGGAGATATGTAAATACATATCTATGTATATGAGATAGACTATATATCTGTTTCACAGCTCCTTCACTTAATTATCTCAAAGTTTAGTGAGAAGCAGGCATAGAGTTATGGTGTTTTAATTTCTATAATGTGAATATATATGAAGCGTAATAGGACTATTCTGAAAGACTTTTTCTAAGAGGTAGCATTTAAGCAAGTCCAGGTGAGACATCGTGAGTATCTAAATACACACTCAGGCATTGGATCTGGTGAGGAGGGAACCAATAATAGGGATATCTAAAGGGTAATTGATAGGGAGGGGATGAGGGAGAGGAAGCATGTTAGAATGACTTTTGCAGTTCTGACTTGGAAAACCGGATGAATGTTACTTGCTGAGATATGCAATTCAGGAGAAAGGGTTTATTTGTCAGTGGGGAGAGCAAGTTGAAGCATAGTTTGGACATGATTGAGTTTAAAGTCTTACTTTGGAACCTCCAGATGAACAATTTCAGAAAGCAATGATAATATGTAGTTTCAGAGGCCTGAGAATCTGGTTTTGGGAGTTAAAATAATGAGCATGGGTAAGATTGCCAATGTGGTTTTTTTTAAGTGAAGAGAGTCTTTACAAAGATTGAGGAACACTGATGTTTACTGGTGAATAGAGCAAGAGGGACCTGCACAGGGGCTGAAAACGAGAGGTCAGAGGAGGAGGAGAGCGTGATCTCAAGGAGCCAAAAGAAGGAGAAACAGGTCAAAAGGGAGGAAATTGTCAGTGCCGTTTTTGAGATACATGAGAAAATGTTTAAACATGATCCGCAAAAAGACTGATTTATAACAATTAGATTTCTTTACTGACCCTAGATTCTTTATAATGCAAACAAATATTTACCATATTCTAAATATTTATCATTTTTCTTTAATTACAAAATAGAATTTTTGAAAAAGATAATGTATTTTATACTAATCATATGTGAATTCAAGATATTTAAAAAGAATATAGACTTTCTATATAAACAGACCTAATTTGAATTCCAGCTTCATAATTAACCTGGAGCAAATTAGTTACCTTCTCATTTTCTTCATCCAGAAAAATGGAATTAGCACACCTTTACAAGGTGATTTTGAAGATCAAACAAAATAATGTACATAAAAGAAGAGCCTATTTTTATAAACATTTATTATGTTTTAAGCATCTATTTTAAAAAGTGAGGAAAATATTCAGCACATGAAGACCAAAAAAAGCAGAAAGAAGTATGTAATAAGAGCGAAAATGAAATAGTAAATAAAAATATGCAATTAAAAAAATTAAGGCCAGGCCCAGTGGCTCACCCCTGTGACCTCATCAGTTTGAGAGGCCAAGGTGGGAGGATTGCTTGAGGCCAGGAGTTTGAGACCAGCCTGGGCAGCATAATGAGACCCCATCTCTACAAAACATAAGAATTTTTTTTTTTTTTTTTAAACAGCAAGGCACAGTGGTGTATGCCTGTCGTCCCAGCTCCATGGAATGCTGAGGCAGGAGCATCATTTCAACCCAGGAGATCAAGACTACAATAAGCTGTGATTGTGCCACTGCACTCCAGCTTGGGTGACAGAACGAGATTCTGTCTCAAAAAAAAAAAAGAAAGGAAAAAAAGTTTTTTTTTAAGCATTAAAATTAATAAACTTCTGGGCTGTCTGATTATGAAATTAAAAAGATAAAAATGTGCAGTATATCTGAAATGAAAAAAGGATATTACTGCATGTTCTCTGAACATTTAGGAAGAAGAAAAGACTATCTTAAAGCATTTTATGCCAATAAATTTGAAAATTTAGACAATAACAACTAATTTCTACAAAAATACAGTCTACCAAAACTGACATAGGAAGACACAAAATTTTAATAGTTTCATATATGTAAGTACCTACAAAGAAACGTACTGTGAGCATGATACTTAATGATAAATTATAGAAAGTATTTGCTTTGATTTCAGAAATAAGTGGGTATTCCTGTTATTAGTACATTTATTCAACACTGTACTAGAGGTCCTATCCTGTACAGAAAAAGCCAAAAAATAAGGAAGAAAAAATAACTGTAAGAAAAAAAAGTATATTCACAACTGACACAATTACGTACACACAAAATCTGAAGCAATCTACAAATACACTATTAAAATTAAAAAGGATTTAGGGGAGTCTCTCAATGTAAGATCAATATGCAAAAATTGTATTTCTATATACAGCAGCAAACAACTAGAAAAACTAAATTTTAAAAGTGATTCCAGGCTTGGTGCAGTGGCTCACACCTGTAATTCCAGCACTTTGGGAGTCCAAGGCAGTTGGATCACCTGAGGTCAGGAGTTCAAGACCAGCCTGGGCAATATGGTGAAATCCTGTCTCTACTAAAAATACAAAAATTAGCCAGGCATGATGGTGGGTGCCTGTAGTCCCAGCTACTCGGGAGGTTGAGGCAAGAGAATGCCCTGAACCCAGGAGGCAGAGGTTGCCGTGAGCCAAGGTCACACCATTGCACTCCAGCCTGAGTGACAGAGCGACTTTGTCTCAAAAAAAAAAAAAAAAGTGATTCTATTCACAATAGTATTAAATATCATGAAATTCTTTGAAATAAATATAAGATGTGCACAATCTCTACCCGTAAACTATAGTTATTGAGCAAAATTATAGAATCCCTACGTAAATGAAGGTATATTCATGTTCATCTACTGGCAGTTGCAATATAGTAAATTGTCATTCCCAAATGATTTATGGATTCAGTTCAAGTCCCGCATGCTTGTGTATGTAGGTGTATATAAGAAAATAAGCTGATTCCAGAATTTATAAAGAAATGAGAAGTGCCGAAATGGCCAATGATCTCTTGAACAAAATAGGTACCACAAGATATCAAGACTTGTTATAGGCTCCAGTATTTAGTGTAGTGCACTATGGCTCAAGAAGAGACAAATAGACTATTGGAACAGCATGGAGAGCTCAGAAACAAATCCACACACACTGGGACATTTGATTTGCCTCAAAGATGGGACTACAGATAAGCGAGGGAACTTTTTTTTTTTTTCAATAATTGATGTTTGATGGGTTAGATATGGAAACTATGGAACTTAGCCTAAACTTATAAACTACATATGAAAGGTGAAACAGTGGCTTTGACAAGATATGCAAGGCAAAACAGGCTCTGTGGGGAGGGGAAGTTATTGTAAAAGGAGACAAAAAGCATTAATATAAAGGAGAAGATTGACAAACTATATTACATTAAAAATTAGTGAATTCATCTAATCATGAGAAAACATTGGAGAAGTCCAAATTGAGGTTTATTCTCAAAATACCTGACCAATACTATTAAAGTGTTAAAGTCATGAAAAATATGAACTGAGATAATTGCCACAGAATGAGGGAGACTAAGGAGACTGACCACTGAACGCTGCATGGTATTCTGGATTGGATCCTGGAATAGAAAAAGGATAACAGCGGAAAACAGGTATAATCTGAATAAATTGTGTTGTTTATGTAATAGTGTTGTACCTATATTACTATCTGAGTTTGGTAAGTGTTAGTTATGTTTGATAAATGGTGATGGAATGGGTTAACATTAGAGGAG
>NW_012119598.1:8962603-9009100 GCF_000951035.1 Colobus angolensis palliatus | reverse complement strand
AAACATTTGAAAAGCCTCATTATGCTTCAGTGATAACACAGATTTAACCCTGAGTAAAAATCTACTACAACCTTACCAGAAAGGCTAAATATTGACAATTATCATATGCTGCTATTAGAAGTGCAAATTCCTATAACCAGTTCAGAAAACTATTCAGCATTATCTGAAAAATTTGAATGTATATCCAGTGACCCAGAAATTCCACTCACAAGCACATACAACAGAAATGTAGGCACGTGTATATCAAAAGACACAAAAATATTTGTAGCAGCATCATTCAGAAAAGCAGAAACTGAGTCACCCAAATACAGTAGTCACCTACAGTCCGATAGGTCAAAAAAATATTGTGCTATATGCCTATAATTGAGTGAATAGGAAAGACTTACCACTACTTATAGCAACAATAATTTGACATACATAATGTCACATGAAAAAACATAAATAAAAAGAGTATAAACTATATGATTCTGTTTACGTAAAGTTCCAAAAAAAAAAGGCAAAGCAAAACTACAATGGTTAGGGATCCATGTTTTGATGGTAAAATTATCAAGAAAATCAAAGAAATGATAACGTAAAAGATAACTGTATTTTGGGGGAAAGGAGAGATTAAGGCTGGGGAGGACTGGCCTGAGGAGGCTTGTGTGGTGTGGCAATGTTTTATTGGCCTGTGTTGTGTTTACACTGGTGTGCCCTTTGAGAAATATAATTGAACTGTGTGTTTTTGTCGGGTAGAGTTTTTGTGTTACCTTCCACAATAAAAGAGTTTTCTAAAAGAGGAAGTGGGCTGGGGAAAGAAAAGAAACATTCTTTAGAATAACTCAGCAGCTCTCTAAAAATGGAGACTCTTAGATCAACCTATGCTTATTTCTTCGTCTTAAATCTTGCTTTCCTCTTCCAGGAAAAATCCATTCCTTCCTTTTGGGCTGCATCAGGCATTCTTAATAAAATATGAGACTTTCTTTTAACAGTACTTACTCTTAATTGGAGTAATTTTAACAAGCTCAAGTTGTGTGCTTGGTTAAGGACAGTAGCAGCTGATTAAATGGATGTAACTTACACCCACACATGCCTACCTTCACATACATACTTATTTTTTAAACCCTCCTTTAAAGACAGTATATTTGACTTTAAGGGATGTCTTCAGTCATTAGATGCTTTTTCATCACATGCTGCATTTAGTGTTTTCCATTTAGAAGACAGATCTGAAACACTAGCCTTATCATTCTTGGGTCTGCAATTGAAGTATAAAATCTTGCCAGGGTTGCAGCCATTAAAATAAAACAGTCTTGGAAATTAAGCACTAACTTCCCCTTCAAATGGCCATTTCCGTTTTTTTCTTTCTAATTACCACTGTAATGAAGTGGCCAGTATTATGGTAGGAAGTGATTTCAAAGGCAGCAATCTCTTACTATGAATTATAGGCCTTATTTTCCACCCTAATGGGAGTCGGCCTTAGTTATAGAAAATGCATGTGCAAACTCCATCTCTGCTGAGAGTAAAATAGTTTTGAAATAACAAATCATACTCAGTTCAGAGAGAGAGCAGGCTTTCAAGCATTTCACTAAAGCAAAGATGAAGAGGAAATCCATTATATTTTCACTACAGGATCATTTCTGACCACTAATCTGTTGCTCTCTGTAGCAGACTTTCAGCATATTAAAACACTGCTGTATTAATAATATCTGATAAGGACAATTTGTATCAAGATAGATATGAGGAAAGGCACTTAGAAAACCATAAAGCACTCTAAATGTATTACTTTTTGTTAAGCCATTAACCTGACCACAGGGACTCCTATGGGTCCTGCAGTCCACTCTGTTTCTAATATGGGCAGTTGCCTTTTGTGTTTCCTATCAACGTGAGATTTGACCTAAATATCTTGCTTTCATTTGTTGAAAAGGAAACTCTCTTTTAACTTTGATCATATCCCATGTGGACTTTCGATTTTTCTATGTCCCTTTGAAATTCTTTCCTGTCAAATGATTATAATGTGCCACTGCTTCTTGCCTGTGAGTTGGCGCACAGGTAACACCACAATCATGCACCAAGCTTTTAGCAGCTTTGTTAAGTGGGTATTATAATTGTTTAGTCCGAAATAAGTAGTGATAAGCATTCCACCCGTTCTTTGGTGTCAGTGCTATCAAATTTAAATGGGAAGGGGTTCTAGAGATGAGTTGTTATCCATCTGAAAAAGCCATGCTGGGGTCTGTAATTTAAACCACTGGGTTTTTTTCTGATGGCAAAATAGAAAAGACGATCATGCTGATCATTTCAATTGCCTACATTGTATATCAGATTATTCTATCTTCTCATATGTAGGAAAATTATAACTTCTTACTGTGATATCAACAGTAGCAATTTGGTAATAGACAAGAGAAATCAATTTCCCTCATGGGCATTTCTGGGTCTAAGTTTGGACCCACATGTGTTTCCTGGGAGTCTTTCTTCATTCTGTAACTTTGGTGCACCAATGATGTATGGAAGTAGAAAATACAAACTGGATCTTGAGAAAAAAAGGATTACCAACTTTAAAAATTCAATCTGTGAACACTTTCTGACTATGCAGAATAACTCAGTTTCATGAAGACATTCTTTCTTCATTTTAAAACAAAAAGAAAGAAGTCTGCCTAAAAAGGTGACGGAAACTTTGGCTCAAAATACAATGATTATTGTCGGTGTTGAAGAACTATACAGACTGTCTGTGTTGAAAAACTATATAATCCCAGCACTTTGGGAGGCTGAGGTAGCCAGATCACTTGAGTTCAGGAGTTCAAGTCCAGCCTGGCCAACATGGTGAAACCCCATCTCCACTAAAAGTCCAAAAAAAAAAAAAAAAAATTAGCTGGGCATGGTGGTGCACACCTGTAATCCCAGCTATTTGGGAGGCTGAGGCAGGAGGATTGCTTGAACCCAGGAGGCAGAGGTTGCAGTGGACTGAGATTGTGCCACTACACTCCAGCCTGGGTGACAGAATGAGACTCTGTCTCCAAAAATAAAAAATAAAAACTATACAGATAGTAAAAAGATGAGAGTGGCCATGGGCTGGGTGGGGTGGGGAAGGGAAGGGGAAGATGGCTAGGCAAAGCACAGGTGAGACTATTCTGTGTGATACCACACTAGCAGATAGATACATGACATTATACATGTGTCAAAACCTGTAGTAAACTATGGACCAGAATTAACAATATATTGATATTGCTACATTAGTTGTAACAAATGTACCACACTAGTGATAGATGTTAATAATAGAGAAACTATATATGGGGTGGGAATGGGATGCATATATGGAACTGTACTCAATTTTTCTGTAAATCTTAAACTCTACTAATAAAAACTCTCTTAATTATTTTATTAAAAAGAAGGGGATGAAAACACCTACACAGCAGGAAAGGAATACCTGGTTCTCTAAATGGAGATATGGGTGTAAACCCTCAGCCCCCAAATTTGCCCCAAAATGGTATGAATTATTCATAAAATTGAAAACCTTGCACATATGACTAGACCTAAAACAATAACTTTTTTGAAGTTTTACAATTCCTATATTCATCTGGATTATATCATAAAAATAAAGCAGATAAAAGCCGTTCCCTGTTCACCTAGGTATTTTAATAAATGTTAGATGTTCTCCTTAAAAATGATTTGCTTGGTCATTGTGAAAAATTCAGAGAGTAAAAGGTGAAAATAAAAGAAAATCATTTTAAATATTAAAAGATATACAAATCCATAATGACAAGGACATTAAAGGCAAAGATCTAACAAGCCAGCACTAAGAGGTTGGGCGGAGTGAGCAGCTTAGGCATATAATTGCAGACGATTAACAGCAAAGGGTGTTTAGATAGCTGCAGGTAGTTTGGTGCAGCTGAAACTCAGATTTCAATTAGGGTTCGGCTGCAGATGGAAGCAGGGGGGCCTTGGAGTTTGCATTTGGTTCTTTGGGAGTACCCAACTATTGTAAGGCCTTTGGCTGGAAGTAACATGTTTCAGAGGTATCCCTCAGGAATGAGGACAGGGACAAAGCTGAGGGGGACTAGTGAGGAGATTAACTAGAATAAGGCAGATTAGACTGGATGAGGGTTGTACTGAAGGGATATCCAGAGGAGAAGGCTTAGAGAGAATGCTGGCAGAATAATAAGCCTAGATGGATACTCGGATGTGAAGAGGAAAAGCACTTGAGCCTGACTCCCAGCTCATTTACGATGTCATTAAATTTATGACACTGGAAATTTAGGGGAGAGTTGGCAGATGCGAAGGGCAGAGAGCAGAGTATAGGGAAGGCAGCGAAATTCAACTGGGGCATGTTGAGATTGAGTTCTCTGTGGTCATTCAGACAGAACTCTCCACTAAGAAGAAATGGAATCTATGGTTCTGCAGGTCAGAATGGTCTGTACCAGAGATGAAGTCATTGGTCTACAGATGGTCATGGAATTGAGTGAAAGCAATCATCCAGAGCCAGGCAAGGTGTCAGAGCCCCAACATCAGAAGGTGGTCGACTGGTGGGTTGGTAAGAAGAATTTACCACTGACCATATAGGACTGAAAAAGGAAAGGTTTATTAGGTAGAAAGAGCGCTGTGGCAGAGTGCACCGTTCTGTGGCAGAGAGGACCGAGTGCAACGCACTGGATTCTTCCTCAGGGGTATTTATGGACCTTAAAGCGGGAGCTGAAGGTAATTTGGACCATATTAGCAACATAAGTCATGATAAATAATTACATTTGTAGACATTTTTGTGCTTAGTGTCAGCCAGGTTTGCACAATGGGTTTCGTTTCGGCATGCATTTTGGAGATGTATAGAAATTCTAGTTACTTATAAATGTATAAGTAAATAAATAAAATAAATTTATAAGTAACCAGAATTTGTGAGTAACTTCTATCGGGTACGAAAGAAGCTTCGTACCAGATGCCAGCTTTAGATAACAGGCAAGTCTAATTGATACAGGAGATAGAAATTATTTAGGCAGATAGTAAGGACAACAGAGTCCCTGGCAGAATTTCCCTTTTAACAAAAAGCAGCCCCGAAATTATTTCTTTTCTAACAAACAGCAGCCTGAAAAATGGAGCTGCAGACATAAATAAGCAAGCTGGAAACTTGCACTGGTGCATGCCGGCAGCTGAGCCAATAGAAAAGGGCTACCTGAGGGCCAGGCAAGTTCAACATGGAGGCTCCGTCTTCCTTTTCTTCCTCACCACGTGTACAGCAAAGAACCAGGCAACATGGCGCCAGCCGGGTAGAGCGCCTATCTGCCTAATAAAAGATTAGGGCGGGGCAGCCAGCTTCTTCCTGTGCTATGCATTTGAGACACCTGGTCCGACCAATCTTTCGCGCCTTATGTAAATCAGACACTGTCCTGACCTCAAGCTCCTCCATAAAACCTGCATTCCACTGCGGAAGCCACAACCCGTTTTCTCTGGGACTCATTGCACAGAGACCTCTTACCTTTCTTTCGCCTATTAAACTTCTGCTCTTAATCGCCGGCTTTGTGTGCCCACATCCTAGTTCTCCATGGCCATAAGACAACGAATCTTTGGTATGTACCCCAGACAAGGAAACCGCTTCATAATTACTTCTAAATTCCTCAGATAAGGAGTTTTGTCTTCGAGTGGCCTGCTTGACAAGGTCACCAGGTGATCTTTGGTCTCCTCACTGAGGAGGCGTCACATACACTGGGAAGAAAGGAGACCGAAGGACAGAACTCTGGGAAACACAGCCTCCAATGGGCAAGCAGAGGGAGATGATCCTCCAAGGGGCTTAAAGAGAACTGGAAAGAGAGAGTTAGGAGGCTGCTGCCATGGAAGGCAAGAGAAAGGAGTTTTATGTTCTGGTGAAAAATATTACTAAGTATTTTCCTTCTTCATTTCTAGCATATTTTAAAAAATCATAAGAGAAGATGAAATCAGGTGCCATACATCTTCTATCTTTGAAATATTAAAAATGTGGCTGAATTAAATCAATCTAATGATAATGGAGTGCCAAGAGAGAATTAATTTACAGATTGTTGTATTCAACTTCTCAGCACTAGAGTCTAGAGAAGAAATACTGCTGGCATCTCCTGGTGTGATTTACCACACCATCATGGCTTATACATTTGTGAACTTTTGAGAGAAAAAGTAAAGCAATATAATCTGCACTCGCCTTAGAGTCAGAGGACCTGAGTTTAAAGTATTCCTGTCACTTACCAGTTGTGGACAAATCGTTTAACCTCTCTGAGGTCCTATTAGGAGATGGCAAATTCTGGAAATTAAATATGTTGGATGTAACATTTTAATAATTCAATTCGTATTCCTCAACTCTTTTGTATTCATTGCATACTTCCAAATATTAGAAAGTTTGATGGCATTCTGGAGATTAGCTAGTATTTTCTTTTAGCATGAGGCAGAGGCAGCACACAGGTGCCCCTGAGATCATAGAAGTTCTTCCCCTCTTGGTGAAGATTCTGTTGCAAATGTATGCAGAGGTCAAATGTCTGAGAAACCCTTAACTATGCCCATTTTAAGTATAATAATTGGTGTGCAACTTAGCATTTTAGTTAGATCCTAGATTTTTTTAATTGAAATTTCCCAAAATCATTATCTATAGGATTGTTGAATGTTTACTTCAACATGTTAACAGAATGTTTACAGAAACATATACAAACAAAACATAAACGGGTTTTCTGATATATAGTAGAAACATAACAATGGTCTTCCTCTCCCTCATCAATCCCAGTCTGTTAATATCTCACTGCAGCTGCAAGGTGACCTCCACATTATATCCTAAACCTGTGTAATAAATAATAGTAGATGTCTAAAGCCCATCACAACAGCAAATAAAGCGGCACATAGCACATTGTCCTCTCAGAATTTCCACGTTAGGGGACACTGGCAGACCATTTGTTACCTTAGTCTTTTGGAAGGGGGAAAAAGATAATTTGATTCTTAGAAAGGATCAACCTGAAAGCAAAGTACATATCCTTTGACACACCAAACTGGAACTTTGCTTTTTATTGTGTTTTTCTTTTTAGACAGGTTTACTGAGATATATAGGCATAATTTAGTAAAATCATTCTTTTTCACATAAAATTCTATGGATTTTGACAAACACACACAGCAGTATAACATACAGCCTCTTCACTACAAAGGACTGAGTACTGTAAGATCTTTGTGCCTTTGTAATCAACCTTTCTATCCAATCAGCTCCTGGAAACCAATGATACGGTTTCTGCCTCTGTAGTTTTGCCTTTTCCAGATTCTATAAAATAGAATCAAAGAGTGTGTCTGACCTTTGAGCCTGGCTCCTTTCATTTAGCATTAGGCATTTGAAATTCATCCGTATCACATCATGTGTCAGTGGCATGTCCCTTTTCATTGCTGAGTAGTATTTCATTATACAAATGTATCGCAGTTTATCATTCTGCCTGTTGATGAACATTTGGGGTGTTTCCAATTTTGGTAATTACAAATAAAGTTGCTATAAACATTTATAAGTAGGTTTCTATGTGAACATGTTTCATTTCCCTTAAATACCTAGGAGCAGGAGTTTCATGTCATATGTTTCACTTTATCAGAAGCTTCCAAACTGTTTTCCTGAGTGGCATTCCCTTCAACCCTGTGGGAGAGTTCCGGTCTTTCTATCTGTGATAACAACATGGCATGTCCCATGTAAGTGAACATATTTTGAATTGTCTAATAAACTAAAAACAGCATTTGCTAAATAAAATTCTAATGCTGGTAAAGAAAACATTCTATCCTGAATGCATAAAACTTGAATTTAGTCTATCCTTTTTAACATGAGCATTACAGAAACAGTATTGGGGTAATTAAAACTAAACTACTTCTAAATAAACAAGCTAACTACATAATGGCACCATGGAAATAAGGCCATTTACTTGGATTTTATACTATGTTTTTCTTCTTCACTACTTCTCAGAGTGTAGTGGTTTCCAGATTGTACTCGAGAGTTTAATCAAGTTGTGCATGAGTGTTGACATTACAGAGCTACCTGCATCGCAGAGAAGATTTCCATGTGTTATACAGAAGTGTTGTAGAAACATTGGACCCAGCGTATACATTCTCCAGAAGTAAGTCCTAGAGTCATAGAAATCAGGCTGTTAAAATGCAGTCTTATAGTGATCTATACCTCACTTTATAGAAGAGGAAATTCAGGGCTCTGGAGATTATGCAAACTGTCTAGGTCTCACTCTGAGTTACTGGCAGGACTGGCCTGGGATTTCTGATTCTCAGCTGAGCTGCCTTCTGTGAAACACATTTTCCCACTTGAAAGCTCAAGACAGAGAAAATAATAAAAGTGAGCTTTTTAACGCCAAGCCTGTTGTTCTTCCTGAAGAAACAAGTCTGAACAGCGTTTCTCAGGTCTCACCTTGCTTCTGATTCCCACATCTGTCTAGCTGTATCTCTCTTTTATTACACTTCTCCATCTGGGAGACCCAGCTTAGATTTCACATCCGCTGCTTTATTAGAATGCTACTTTATCTCCAAAGACTATTTCTGTGTTGCTGATAGTTTTATAAATGCACCTGGGGTTTATAAGTGATACCTGGTGTAAGGATTTATGTGACTAAAACTATTTAGGTGTAAATACAGCAGCAGAAGAAAATGTCTTAGACTTCTAATAACGCAAGTTGTGGTTGAGCTCTTCTCAGAGTTGACATTGATGAGTGAATGAACTGAATGGTTCCCCCCATACCTCACCGGCAAAATATATATGTTGAAGCCCTGACTTCTACTACCTAGAGATAGGTGGGGTCTGGGAGAAGGTGATAAAGGTTAAATGAGGTCGTAAGGATGTGGACTTAATTTGATAGGATTGTTGTCCTTGTAAGAAGAGAAAGAGACATCGGAGAGCTTTCTCCCTCTCCACGTGCACACAGAGGAAAGCCCATGTGAAGATCCAAAAAAGAAGGTATCCCAGGAAGAGAGCGCTCCCAGAAACCAACCCTGGCACCTTGATCTTGGACTTCCATCCTTCAGAACTGTGAAAAAATAAATGTCTTTTGGTTTAGCCACCCAGGCTTTAGCCACCACAGTATTCCGTTATGGCAACCTGAGCAGACTGATACAATGAGCAGGACTGTGCAGTGTATTGTAAAAATGTTTTCTAAACTCACATGCAAGATGCCTCTAATGAGACAGTTAACAAACATCTCTCCAGAACTGACATGTATCTTTTAAAGTTTATCATTGTTCTCCAGCATCAGCACTTTTAAACATTATTAGTGTAATATCTGTATTTGCATGTGCTTCCTTCTACCATAACACTTATTGCCAGATTTTTCTAACAACCTAGAACAAATTGAACATGTTTATGTTTACCTCTTGTATTTATTTCAGAAATACCATTTACTAACACTTTCCTATGCCACCACCTTTTGTATTATTTTTTCCAACTATTTCTTTGGAGATTTCATAAAATATTGTGACATCTCAACTGCTTTTTCTAAATTCTTTTTTTCTGTGACTGAGTCTTGCTCGGTCACCTAGGCTAGAGTGCAGTGGTGTGATCTTGGCTTACTGCAACCTCCACTTCCTGGGTTCAAGCGATTCTCGTGCCTCAGCCTCCTGAGTAGCTGAGATTACAGGCATGCATCACCACGCCGGTTTTTGTATGTTTAGTGGAGACAGGGTTACACCATGTTGGCCAGATTGGTTTCGAACTCCTGGCCTCAAGCTGCCCACCTGCCTCAGCCTCCCAAAGTGCTGGGATTACAGGTGTGAGCTACTGCACCCAGCCATGCTTTTTCTAAATACTTAAGTACTATGTTTTTAAAAAGTTCTATAAATTTTACATTATATACACTTTTTAGGCAGTTTAGATTATTTTTCATTTTACCTTAATCATGAAGATACCCTGAAAATAAGTTTCTGTCTGTTTCATAAGCCTATTAAAGAGATTCTGATGTCTCATCTTT
This sequence comes from Colobus angolensis palliatus, assembly GCF_000951035.1. Classification (NCBI taxonomy): domain Eukaryota; kingdom Metazoa; phylum Chordata; class Mammalia; order Primates; family Cercopithecidae; genus Colobus; species Colobus angolensis. The sequence continues at coordinate 8,999,198 of NW_012119598.1, read as the reverse complement.
CATCAGATTCATCATATTCAGACCCCACTCCTATGTCGTCAGAGGACGTGCATTGACACTATTTATGTACTTATTCCTGCAGTATATAAAATCTCTAAAATAGTGTATTTCATTTTCACCAATAAATCCTGATGTAATAAAGAAATTTGCCACTAGTTACATTATCCATCCCCAGGGCATTTGCATAGAAAAGCTTTAAGGGCATTTTACAGGCTGGTAAACTGAATGGCAAGATGGTGTGAATTTATTTTCAGAATCATGCTGTAGGGTCACAATGAAATATTCCATTCCTAGTTTCTCTTGTACATTTCCATTTTCTATTACCTTATTGTTAAAAGCCATCCAAAATATTCTTGATTGATTGAAATCCAGAAAGGAAGACAATGTTCACGGACTTTTTGCAGTTATAGTGCCAGTTTAAAGCAACTGTCTAAGATTTTTTAATCTGTAAGTAGAGACTTAAAAAAATTTTTAAGTACCAGTTACAATGTTCAGATTTACTTTAGTACAAGTTATTTTATATAAGGAATTTAAACACATCAGAAATTGGGACAAACCCATTATTTGAGAAAGATTGTCATTCACTGAGCTTATTAAGGACATAACCTGAATTTTCTGCCTGTCATCATTTAGGGATGTTTGCTAAATCAGAGAGTATGACTTTGATTGCCCCCGTTCACACAATTTGGTGTGATTATTTTGACTGCATATCATCATGTAAGTGAGACTCACACCAAATGAGTCTGTCTCTCTCACAAACACACAAAATCAGAACAAGAACACAAACCTACACTGATGTCGCATGACCTCCCAGGTCAAATCCAAACTTCTCATGAAGGATGAGTAAAGCCTTCTCTTACCTCCTCTCACCCCCCGCTCCTTTTATTTTCCTCCACAGAAGCTTGTGTTCCAACCAGACCCTCTTCCTTCTTGCTGTTCTTTGAGTGTGATATTTGTCCCATGTTGCTTTCAGAGTAAAATCAGAATTCCTTAGTATGATTTGCCAGTTTCTCCCCGGCCTCACCCCTGCCTGTGTCTCCAACCTCATCATTCCCTGTTCCCTGGCACACAAACCTCCCTCCAGCCAAACTGAGGCACTGGAGAAGTGTGTCTCTTCTCTTTCCTCCTCACCCTCACCATATGATTCTCTCTGCACAGAATGGCCTTCCCTCCTGCTTGCTCTGGCTAATCTCTTCTTGTTTTAAGATTCCTCTTAGGTGCATACGCTTTTTGTTGTCCTCTTATTTTTCCTCTGCTGTGTCATGCAGCCTTCCTCTGAGGTCAATTAGCATGCCATGTTTAGCTCTAGTATGGCATTTGTTGCACCGTATGTGTGATCTTTAACTCTAGAACAGGGACCGTGTCTTTTATCTAAGTGATGAAGATGAGTGGAAAGATGCATGTTTGTTGAACTCATACCAATAATGTGCCTTCATTTATATTTTTTCCTCTCGCCTCAAATCCTTTTGTCAAAGCATCCCAATCTTTCTTTTTAATAAAAATCTCACTCAACCTTTATCTCTCTATAAACCCCTTTCCCTTCTCTCTTTCCCCAGAGCAAGTGATTTGTGCTTTTATTTATTCTCTGGAAGTCGTTTATAGCCAAATCAGACTAGAACATTTTCTAGATAGAAGTTGCATCTTTGTACTTCTGCAGTCTCATGCCAGGCATGTAGAGAGTTTCTAATACTCATTGATTAATTTGCTTGAATGGGGAATAAAATGCTCTGGAAATAAGGCAAAAGGTTGACTCCTTCAAAAGAATAATGACCTGTACAGGGTCATGGCACCATTTTAAAATAAAATAATTCCCTTTGTTTAGTAGAAGCACTATCATCATCATCATCATCATTATTTTCCAAATAAAACACATCTATCCTGAAGCTAAGAAAAGCAATAAGACTAGTGACATGCTTTGAGCGCATTTATTAGTCAGAACACTGTTCTATTACATGCTCAAGTCTTTAATATGCATGAAACAATATTCTCTGATGCAACAGATGATTAAAGAAATATATTAAAGCATTCATTTTGAATGAAAATACATGGACAAGGTAATTCCCAAGGCTCAGAGCAACTACAGGGAGGAATATAAGCTGAAGTAGGTCATTTCTCCCCAGAGAAATTCTATGGAGATTGCTTTCAATTTTGGGTTTTAAATCTAAGAAGTTGCTATATAGAGAGCTGAAAAATAAGGTTTCTGGCTTGTTCATATGCAAGCTCTGGGTTTTCCCTTTTTTACAGGGGTGAAGAAGGATGATGAAAGGGCCTTTTCTTTTCTCTTCTATGAAGACCACTCATTGACGACATGATCGCAGGGCTGGTTTGCTATCAGAGCTCCAGGAGCTTCCTATCTGCCATGCAAGACTCTACTAGCTAGCTAGTGTCCTTGGCTAAGCCTCTCGACCTTTCTGGTTTTTTAATTGACAAATAAAAATTGTATATATTTGTCATGTACAACATGACATTTTGAAATATGTATGTATACTTTGTGGAATGGCTAAGTCGAGCTAAATCACATATGCATTACTTTACATACTTAGCATTTTCTGTGGTCAGAACATTTAAATCTACTCTCTCAGCAATTTCTAAGAGAACAATCCATTGTTACTAACTATAGTCACCATGTCAGCCTCTTGACCTTTCTGAACCTCAGATTTTCTCTTTCATGTAGGAACAATAACATGTTTTCCTATTTCACATTGAAGTAGAGCTGGGAGCTCGAATAAGCTGAGTTAAAAATTTTCAAAGCAAATTCAAAGGCAAGATACTACGATTCATTTATTCCCACAGTTTGGGATACTGCAAATTGAACTTATACGCAGAACATCTGTAATATATCATGAGACCAGTGCCAATATATGTTCAATGCGGACTGAATGCAAAATCAGCTTTGCTTATCTAGAGGCAGAAGTATCTTCATACACTAGCTGGCAGCCTTGACTGGGAATATGAAGTCCTGAGTTGTATTCTTCTTTCAACCAATCAGTCAACAAGTATATATTGATTCACTGACATTCACAGGCAGATAGGATAGGCATTGAATAGAATTTTCCCAGCCTCCAGAATCATAATACATATTTGAAGACATATGGCATGTATGTGTGTCAAGTTCAGTGAGAACCCACCCACTGCAGTCATGCAGCACTGGGCAGGGGGATCCAGGAAGCTGGAGAATGGAGCACATAAGCTGGAACAAGGGAAGACAATGCGGCAGTTTGCTAGGGCTGCCCTAGCAAAAGTCAGCAGTACCCGCCTGTGCCAGGGGAGATGCATTCCAAGATCCCCAGTGGATGTCCAAACCAAGGATAATACCGAATCTTATTTGTACTGTTTTTTTTATCTGATCACCTAGATGGCTCCCAAGTGACTAACGAGAGGATAGCATCAATGGCATGGAGACCCAGGACAAAGGGAAATTGACATCCCAGGCAGGACAGAGAGGAATGGCGGCAGATCGCAACATGCTACACAGAACAGTGTGCAATTTAAGTCTCAGGTATTATTTATATCTGGAAGTTTCCATTTAATATTTTCGGACCATCGTTGACCACCAAGGAAAGTGAAATGGCAGATAAGGGGGACTACTGTACCCCAGACAGGGTCGGGGGGAGAAGGGGTTAACTGAGAGAAATGTATCCCTTCACAGTTTTGGAGCTCCGAAGTCTGAGATCCAGGTATGGGCAGGGTTGGTGTCCCCTGAGGTCTCTCTCCTTTGCTTGCAGATGGCGTCTTCTTTCTGTGTCCTCACGTGGTCGTCCCTCTGGGTCTGTGTCCTCATCTCCTCTTCTTATAGGGACACAATCATAGTGGGTTAGGGCTCACCATAATGACCTCATTTAACCCTAATTATCTCTTTAGTGATCCTGTCTCCAAATACACTCACACTCTGGTACTGCGGGTTAGGACTTTAACATATGAATCTTGTGGGGACACAATTCAGCCCAAAACAGACAGGTGTGATTCAAATACTTAGAGGGCAAGGAAAGAAATGTTCCAGGCAGCCAGAAAGTTCAGATGCGTAAAGGTGCATGGGTGTGTAGGGACAGTGAGTGAACCAGCGTGATATAGCTCCAATCAGCAAAATGCTTCACGGTTACCAGCGAACATTGTTTTACTTAATCCATACAACAGTTCTACAAGAAAGAGATTCTTCTTTACAAATTGGAAAACTGAGATTTGAGTTGCTTGCCTCTTGCCAGTGCCCTTGAGACTTAGTGTGCAAACATATCATCCGGGGATCTTATTCAAATGCAGATTCTTTTTCCTTAGGTTTGGAGGAGGGCCTGAGAATCAGCATTTTGAGTCAGCTGTTTATGCGATGTTGATGCTGCTGGTCTGTGACCACACTCTGAGTAGCAAAGTATTGAGTTGCAAGGGCACAGGTAGGGCAGAGTAGTGGAAGGGTGTGTTTTAAAAGAATATGACAGGAACAGGCTACCAGTTTCGGTGACCCTGTGGTATTGTCACAAATCATGAGTTAGCTTGTATCATCTTGTGAAAATCAAACAGTAGTGATATTTTCCCAATTTATAGAAAAACAAATCAATTAAGTTGATGGAGTTGTCTCAATTAAAAGTTTTCAGCCATAACATTTTCTTTAAAAATTTAACACTTCGCCGGGCGTGGTGGCTCAAGCCTGTAATCCCAGCACTTTGGGAGGCTGAGACGGGCAGATCACGAGGTCAGGAGATCGAGACCATCCTGGCTAACACGGTGAAACCCCGTCTCTACTAAAAAATACAAAAAACTAGCCGGGCGAGGTGGCGGGCGCCTGTAGTCCCAGCTACTCGGGAGGCTGAGGCAGGAGAATGGCGTGAACCCAGGAGACGGAGCTTGCAGTGAGCTGAGATCCGGCCACTGCACTCCAGCCTGGGCGACAGAGCGAGACTCCATCTAAAAAAAAAAAAAAAAAAAAAAAAATTTAACACTTTGACTAAAATGAAAATTCAAGAAGCAGGAAATTTCCAGAAAAAAAAAAAAGTCTGGAAGCAGCTAGCTGTACTTACTTTGACAACATGTTCTTAAGTGAGATGTGCTCATGTCAGTGATTTGTATATTACATGGAATAGAAAATTCTCCTCCTACAAATATTATTCTTAATGTGCTTAATGGAATTAAATATATCAGTACTCCATGCAGTTCTGCAACACCCAGACATCCAGATGAATAAGCTGGCAATGACTCTGTAGGAAGAAGACCACTGAGGTTTATTGACCAAGGTGTGGTCTGGGGAGGCTGGCTGTGGGAGCGTATGTAGGATGGTCGAAAGGAGGAAGAGAGTTTGAAAGCAAAAGAATTCAGCATGAAGTTACGAAGCTCTGGGCAACAGTGGCAATAAAAAGCAGAGGATGGAGGCTGAATCATCCAGCTTGGGGGCCTGAGTTCAAACTGAGTTCAGTCTCCCAAGCTTTATGTGTCAAAGGCATGAATGAAGTACCACCTGCTCGTACTTATCAAGAAGCTTCAACTAAGAAACTGGGCCAGGCACAGCGGCTCACACCTGTAATCCCAGCACTTTAAGAGGCTGAGGCAGGAGGATCAGTTGAGCCCAGGAGTTTAAGACCAGCCTGGGCAACACGGTAAGACTGTGTCCCAACCAAAAATTTAAAATAAATTATCCAGGCCTGGTGATGTATGCCTGTTGTCACAGCCACTTGGGAGGCTAAGGTGTAAGGATCACTTAAGCCGGGAAGGTCAAGCATACAGTGAGCCATGTTTGTGCCACTGCATGCCCACCTGGGTGACAGAGCAAGACCTGTCTCAAAAAATAAACCAACAAAACAAACAAAAAAAGAAACTGACACTGGAGAAAATGGCTTAAGAAGATTTTAAGATCCATTACCAATTCATGGTCAGAACTACCTTGGGAAACAAATGTATTGAAAATACTCTTATAACTAACTGTAAATCTACTTTCTAAATTACTATTTCCCTAGTTGTCTTAAGACAGGCTCCACAGAAAAAGGGAGTGGGAAGATTCAGAAGAGGCATCCATGATCAATTAAATTTGGAAAAAGTTAGATATCATAGCCCCTCTTTAGAGATTTGCCATGCACATTTGTTTATTAAAAGTTCTGAGAGTCCCACTACTAAAACACATATACATTAAAAACTCTGTTGAGCTCTAAGTCAACATTTCTTTCACTGGCCAGATAATCCTGTTTTAATAAACATTTCACTAATATCATGCTCAGCTAGTGTTCCAAGGAATATATCTTAGAAAACACTGTTGTGAATCAACTAGCTAAATAAATACTTTTGTTCTTTGTAGTTTGTAAACTCTTGCATAATTCCTCCACTTAACAATTTGGGAGAAAAATTCATCATTGTGTAAAATTTTGATGAAGAAAGGAGACTGCAGAGAATACTGACTTTCTGCTAAAACTCAGGGGTCTCAAAATCCTTACACTGGTGATACATCTTCCCTTTGAACTTTTAGTTGATCAGTTATTTATTATTCAACCCATGGTTATTAATTTACTTCTGAGCAAAGCACTGTTCTTGGTACCTTCGTGGCATCTAATATAGCACAGTCTCTGTGCTCAAAAACATAAGAAGAAAAAAGAGGTCTAGAAATAACTCTAACTGGGAGCCTAATAGAGGAAGGAAGAAAGTCGATGTGGTTTTGGAAAGGGATAGATCGCAGCGAGTCAAAAGGATCAGAAGAGGCTTTATATGCAGGTAGCTCATGAATGAGAAGATTCTGGCCGATGGGAGTGAAAGGGGGTAAAGGTAAAGTAATAGTATACCTTATCATCCAAGCCCACGTGCTTTTAAGAGTGAAAGGGGGTGCCATCGATGGTGCCACTGACTCCAGGGAAACAGGCATAAGTTGGTCAATTCAGATTAGGGAGAAGAAACAAGTCAGTTCATTGGCAGAGATCCTGGGGAGGGCAGAGAATTAGGAATGGTCCAGCCAGGCTAGGACGTTAGGCAGGGTATCTGGCCCCCAGCTCCCTCCAGGGCTCATCTTCTACCTTCAGTATGAAAGGATAGATATGACAGGCCTTGGCACCTGCTATATATGAAAGGAAGGAAAAGTGGGGAATCTACATAAATGGTGAAACTGCCTTTGCAAAAATTATGGCAGTGAGAGAAATCTGACATAGAAAAGTTAGGACAGTAAAAGAAATCTGACCTAACTGACTCCATCTTGTTTCTTACCTCCAAGAACTCCTTGTTTGTTCCTGGGCGTATGCCAAGCTATCTATGGGAGGAATTTAGCTTAACATTGAAATAAAGATAATAACAGCTTCTTCCCAAAACTAACCCCCTCCTTGTAAAACTAAGAAATAGGCTACGAGGTTAGAATTATGGTTCAGAAGCCATGTAGCCAGAATTCACAAGATATGCAAACTCCGCAGTTGCTCTTATAGATAACATCACTATTGTAAAATGTAAGATTAGTGTTTGAGATATTTTTTAGACTCTGCATTCTGATGACCGGCTGGCACCACCTGGTTTGGTAAATTGGCTCAATTGGTCTTGTGATCTTGCCCAGGAACTGAAAATAGTAAGAAGACAGCTTCGACCTCCTATGATGTCATCTCTAATCCAACCAATCAGCATTCCCTATTCTCTAGCCCCCTGCCTGCTAAATTGTCCTAAAAAAAAATCCTAGTCTCCTAAATTTTCAGGGAGACAGATTTGAGGAGTAACTCCCATCCTTCTATTTAGCTGCCTTGTGACAATTAAACTCTTTCTCTACTGCAATAGGACTCTCCTGGTGAATTAAGTTTATCTGTGCAGTGGTCAAGAAGAACCTGTCGGACAATTAGAATACCAAGACAGAATCCTCCAAACAGTGTTCCTGAGAAATGCTTCTCAGGAAGACCCTTGCTCCAGATGTTTGTCAAATCCATTGAGAAACACTGTAGTCTAGACCTCCTCTTGACAGTCTTTAAAAATGTGTTTGAGAGTGCACATTTAAAAAAAAACACAAGTGAACTTATGGACATCCTACTGGAGCCCTCTTCTACCAGTTGGCAAGAGCCGACAGTTAAATTTTTGTTAATTTAGTGAACCACAATTATTAGTGGCTTGAAATCAAGCATGGTGGGGCTGGGTACTACAGGCATCAGCAAACTCCTGCCTGTCTGCTTTTGTATGACTGCAAGGTAAGAATGGTCTTTACATTCTTAAATAATTGAAAAAATTTAGAAGATTTTTTTTGGGACATATGATATGACAAAAATATATGATTTTCAACTTTCAGGTCCATAGATAACATTGTACTGGAACACAGCCATGCTTATGCATTTAGGCATTGTCTGTGGCTGCTTTCACTGACAACAGCAGTTGAGTTGTACTTGCAACAGAGACCATGCAACCTGAAAGCCTAGAACCTGAAAGCCTAGAATATTTACTATCGAGTTCTTTACAGAAAAATTTACCAACCTCTGATTTACACTATGGAAAGCAGCATATACTGTAAATCAAGGCTATTTACCAGCACACCACTGGAACATTTTCTTCTAAGAGTTCTAGCACAGGTGGTTAGGGAGATGCGAAAAGGATGACTTGGTTAGGGAACAGGTGGTATCTGGTCTGAGTTATGACAAGACTGAGCTGCTGGGGCTAGACATAAACATTTGGGACCACACACACAGACATGATTGTCAAGGAAGTGTGGGCTGAGGAGATCTGAGGGCAAAGCTGTGAGTGAGACCAAAGTTTGGGGAGTTTGGTTGAAGGTGAAACAAAAAGGTACGAGGAAAACCAGGCTGTGCTCAGCGTGTGAGAAGTATCTGAAGGAAGGATGAGAAAACCCATTTGACTCGGTGATTATGTCGGTTTTTTGGGTGATTTGAGCCAGATTTCAAGGCAACTAAGGAAAGAGGAAGAGTCAACAAGCATGAAGTGATGATAGCTTGAAGGAGAAGGTAAGGTTTTTAAAAACAAAATAAATAATATTTGATTGTGGGAATATCTGAGTTGGCTTGAAGTCTGAAAGGAAATAGGGAAATTGGTGACGAAAAGGAACACTTGAAGTAAGAGAGGTGAGACAGATGATGGAGCAGGTCTCAGGGAAAGTGGGGACAACATGAATATCAGTGGTGGTGGAGGGGATGTTGGAAAGCAGACACTTCTTTCTCTAAGACAGGGGAGGGGAGAGAAGGAAGGAAAAGCAACATAAGGAAAGCTGAAGGTAGAGAGGGCTGGAGTTGAGGATTTCTGCATTGTCTTAAAGAAATGACATGTGAGTGATTTGTAGGGTGGGAAGATGCGAGAGTACAGCTTGGAGCTCCAAGTGAATGGGGAGGGAGAGAGTGGGCAGATGTTGGTCAAATCCATGGAGAAACACTGACAGTCTTGACAGTCTTTAAAAATGTGTTTGAAAGTGGACATTTTTTAAAAAACAAATGAACCTATGAACCTCCTACTGGAGCCCCCTTTTACTAGTTGGCAAGAACTGATAGTTAAATTTTTATTAATTTAGTGAGCCACAATTATTAGTAGCTTGAAACCAACCATGGTGGGACTGGGTACAACAGAGATCAGCAAACTCCTGCCTGCCTGCTCTCCTATGTGCATATGTGTGTGCGCCACTGTGTTATCTATTCTGGATACAAGCCTGCTTCTCAACCAACAGGGGAACTCTGTGCATCAATATATGAAATACCATCCTCCTTAGGGGAAAAAGAAGAGGAGGGATGCAACAAATGCTTGCTGATTCATTTTCTAAGACCTAAAAAATGAAGTAACCTAACCTACCCATCATTCATAATGTGATTGGCACCAGGCTGACCTCAGAAGCTACAAAGATGGGTATCAACACAGTCTGCACCATCAGGAAGCTCATGGTCTAGCCCAATTTGAGTTCAAGCATTTGCTCAGGTCTTCGATGGTTTACCATAGAATTTAGCACTCTAGAGAAAAAAGCTATCAGCAGTGTAAAGTACACAGGAATAGCATTTGTAAATTCCTTGATGGCAAAGCTGGGCATTGTGGCACACGGACCACCTAGATTGTATTTTTTAGACTGTATTTTATTACGTATTAAATAATGGCAAGTTAAATGTATTAATTTGCATTGCAGCTCACTGAAGCTCTTTTTAAAATATGCCATTTATGTAAATAATGCCATCTTTATCTTTACTCTGCTGGTCCTGTCCACTGTAAAACATTTTTCTGTGTGCTTCAGAAAAATAGCACAGTAGAAAAGTTAATTGAAAATAGCCCTAAGAGTGAATTGTGAATTAAGATTGGCTGTAAAGTGCCTTCTGATTTCAAAAAATATGTATCTGGACCATTAAATGAGATATTTAAATAAATAGAAATCTGACCAAATATAGCCTCATCCTACAAATATCTAGCAAATAAGGGAAACACAAATATTAAGTTTCAAATATAAAATTAAAAGGAAATGTAAAACATTTATGATATTAGCCTATAATAACAAGTAATTTCTAGTTAACCAAAGACCCACTCTCTTTTTTTCCTCAATGAGAAAACAAATATATTACCTATTTTTTAAGAAAGCAGTTTAGACATGCCATAACTTGGAGGGGGGATACCCCTGTTTTGGGTGCACCATTGTGTATTATAATTTAAACCATGAGGTGTTCCAGTGGCAATCCTTCTGGATCTTTCCAGACCAAAATTCAACATGATGCATTAAATTCTGGTATGATAGCAAAATTGCTTTTAGTATTCATAATTTAGATCTCTCTGGGGTGCTATTGCCAGTGACTTTTTATTTTATTTTTTTTTTAATTTTATTTTTTTGAGACAAGATCTCATTCTGTCACTCACTGGCACAATCATGGCTTGCCAGAGCCTGGACTTCTTGAGCTCCTGTGATCCTTCCACCTCAGTCTCCCAAGGAGCTGGGCCCACAGGCATGTGCCACCACTCCTGTCTAATTTATTGTTGTTGTTATTTATAGAGACAGCATTTTGCCACGTTGGACAGGCTGGTCTCGAACTCCTGGACTCAACTGATCCTCCCTCTCAAAGTGCTGGGATTACAGGCGTGAGCCACCACACCTGGCCCAGCCAGGGATTTTTTGATTTGTGTTCTAATGTAGAAAGATCTAACTTGTGCCTATACCTGGGTTGACACCTGGGTTAAAAATTATTTTTATTATTTATGAAATTATTATTTAATAACAGCTTTAGAAATGACAAGTGCCCCAGTACTCCTTGCTCTGTTCTGAGTTAAAAGGCAGCCCCTCTATGTTTGTGTTTTTGCTGTAAAGAGATCTATCACCTATTTTGGTCAGCTGGCTTGTCAGTTTTACACACACACACACACACACACACACACACACACACACAGAGAAACAAATGAGCTCCTCACACTTCATTCATGTCAGAACCCAACAGCTTGAGTAGCGCAAATATTCTGCAGTCACTCATGAAAAGAAATTTTTAATAATAAATATCTAACAATTAATGGGCTGGTAGCTGCAATTGTCTTCAGGGCATAATATCTAATTTCCTTGCAATGTTTCATATCCTTACTTTTCACGCTGCAACAGTCTATCATTAAAACCAAATGCAGGTTTCTATCACTTTTATTTATTTTTCAAATCAACTTATAAATCAGTGCCAGGCCTTGTTACAGATGAGTTCCAATAAATTATCGGCTGTGGACAAATTCTGAATGTTAAACACTTCCTTTCTCTTCCTCCTGCCCTGGGTCCCTGTCTGTCTCTTTCTGTCTATTGTTTTTCCTCCCTCCTTCTCTGAGAGGCGATGCTTCTCTGCAGCCCTCTAGGCCTCCATACCTCACTGGGCTCTGCCTTGGGTGCAAGTAACAGAGAGCTCTTAGTATTTAATTATGTGCTATTTAAATAATGCAAAAAGACATTTATTTTTTCAGAGAAAAATATCAATATAGGAGACAAGAGTAGCTTTACAGTCATTGGGAAATTTACCTTTCTCAGTTCTAAAAGTGAAAGCACTCTTGTTAGAGGCTTTTTTTTACATCCTCCTAGAAGCCTGAGGAGGAATATCTGAGGTCTGAGGTCTACTTTTTTTTTTTTTTTTAATTGAGACGGAGTCTCGCTCTGTCGCCCAACATAGAGTGCAGTGGCATGATCTCGACCTACAGTAACCTCTGCCTACTGGGTTCAAACAATTCTCCTGCCTCAGCCTCCCTAGTAGCTGGGACTACAGGTGTCCAGCTAATTTTTGTATTTTTAGTAAAGATGGGGTTTCGCCATGTTGGCCAGGCTGGTCTCAAATTCCTGGCCTCAGGTGATCTGCCCGCCTTGGCCTCCCAAAGTGCTGGGATTACAGGTGTGAGCCACTGCACCCGGATGTGAGGTCTATTTTTCACATACATCAGTCTGTGAAGAAGCCCATCTGCCTTTGTCAAACTGCCTTGTCACCTCTAAGGAGTCCTTTTGCATTCCTTGACAGGTTCCTGTGGAGTCTCCCTGGAAGGGTCTATGGTCACAGCTTCTGGCATTCTGCTCCCACGGACAGGAACATACAGGAGCATATAGAACATACAGGAACATATAGAACATACAGGAGACATGAGACACCCTTCCCATAAGACTAAGGAACAAAGATTCTAAAAAGACAGTCTGTTAGGATAACTCATGACTGTCTCACGCTTGAACTCATGCACATATTCAAAAATTTGTCTGAAATACTCATGTCTTAGCTGCAAACTGACAATAGCACTTTAAGATCCCACAAACAGTGAGACCTTTTATTAAAAGCCACTTCTAAAGTTGCCTACTTTGTTGCATTGTCAGTAGACAACACAGTGCATTTTACTTTATTACCTTTCTTGGCCATAATTTTGACTAGTGATCCAACGTATGGCAGATAAGACTATGTAGAGACTTCTTGAAATTGTTCATTTGACAAACTCAAGAAAGCTCTCTAAAATGTCATCTGTAAAAACTCTGAAGTTCCAGTAGGTTTCTGGAATGGACTTCCAATGTTCTTTTATTTTTTTTAATGTTTATTATTATTATTATTATTATTTTGAGACAGAGTCTTATGCTGTCACCCAGGTTGAAGTGCAATGGTGTGATCTTGGTTCACTGCAACCTCTGCCTCCCAAGCTCAAGCGATTCTCCTGCCTCAGCCTCCCGAGTAGCTGGGATTATAGGCACCTGGCACTGCTCCCAGATAATTTTTGTATTTTTAGTAAAGATGGAGTTTCACCATGTTGGCCAGGCTGGTCTCGAACTCCTGACCTCGGGTGATCCACCCACCTCAGCCTCCCAAAGTGCTGGGATTACAGGCGTGAGCCACCGTGCCCAGCCTGTTCCGTTTTTCAATATTTAGCAAAGTCTTCCTAATGGAAGTCTACGGACACATGGGTACAGGGACCATCTGACAAGCTGGGGTCTGGAGGGTAATCCTGGAAGATGGGGGACAAGTCCCGATTATTAATAGAGCCCTGTGAGGCCTCACCCATGAGATGTGAAGTGAAGAGCTGGGCAGGATGCCCCTTGCCTTTCCTCCCTAGGACTGGAAGTTTCTACCTCAAGAATCACATATTTGGCCGGAGGCGGTGGCTCAAGCCTGTAATCCCAGCACTTTGGGAGGCCAAGATGGGTGGATCACGAGGCCAGGAGATCGAGACCATCCTGGCTAACATGGTGAAACCCCGTCTCTACTAAAAAATACAAAAAAAAACTAGCCAGGCGAGGTGGCGGGCATGTGTAGTCCCAGCTACTTGGGAGGCTGAGGCAGGAGAATGGCGTGAACCCGGGAGGCGGAGCTTGCAGTGAGCCGTGATTGCGCCACCGCACTCCAGCCTGGGCGACAGAGCGAGACTCCATCTCAAAAAAAAAAAAAAAAGAGTCACGTATTTGAGTGAAAGTGCTGCCTTCAGAAGGTGCACCTGGGAGGGACCATTCCAGATACGTGGTGCCTACAAAACCCTGTCTGCACCTGCAATGGTCTTTATTTTCATTCTCCATTCCACTAGTGCGAAGACTCTTTGAAACAGAGAATGTTTATTCATTTCTGTTTTCCTCACAGTGCCTTAGCACTGTGCATGGACATTGCTTGGTGTTTGTGATAGGACTGGTATATTTGACAGGGAAATGCAGTAAAAACATTTGCAGGATGTTCTAGCTGATTTTGTAAGTAAGAAGTACTGGCCATCTTGGAGGAAAATGGGAGGAGCCCATATCAAACACTGTCATGTTATCATTTTGACCACGGCTAGCCTTTTACTTGCAATATATTTTTAAAAATTCATTAAACACATGTCTGCCCGCCGTTATGCCTAAAATGAAGATGGACAAAACAAAATCTTTGCCTTCCTGTAGATTAGAGCCCAAAGCAAGACACAAGTGAATAATCACAAAGCAATCTTTTCCATGCTATGCTGTAGGCTTGTACACAATGACGTATGACATTGGAGAAAAGATGAGAGGGAGACTCAAAAAGAGAAGTAATGATTCGGCAAAGGAGTGAGACCTGACCTCAGTCTTAAAGAACACCTGGAGCTCAAATGATTGGCCAGAAGACAGATGGACAACTCAGGGGGAAATCACACACACAAACACACACGTACCACTGCATGATCATGTCCGGGCCCAGCGCAGGTCTATCTCCTGAGCCTCACCTGCATATTTCACTGCCCACTGGATATGTTCATTTGGATGTCCCATAGGCATTTTAAGATTAACTTAACCAAAACTGAGCACACAGTCTTTTTCCCCCAAACCAATTTCCCCTCCTATCTACCTTCCCCACTGGAGGGAACCAATATCCAACCAGTTTCCCAAGCCATAAGCCTGGAGTCTTCCTTAATTCTCTTCTTCTCTCTCCCCTCCAACAGCAAATCTATCATCAACTTCTATAAATTCTACTTTCTAGGTATTTGCAAGCTCATCCATTTCCCTAATCCTAAAAGCCATCACTAACTTTCATCTAGGCTATTGAAGCTACTCACAACAAGTCTCCCTGAATCTATTCTTGACTACTTCCACCTCCAAGTCATTTTCCATCTTGGAGAGGGGAAAAACACTTTTTATGGTATTGTGTCAAGTCCTCACACTTTCACATGAGCCATAGGACCTGGATGACCAGGTCTGAGCTTCCCCACCAGCCGTGACACTGTCAACCAACCCTACTAAACTTTGTTTGGCTCCTTGACTTCACAGCTCTCTATTGTTTACAAGCATTGTGTAAGCTCTTCTCTCTGCCTGGAACATTTACATCCCCACTTCCTACCCCATCCCTACCCCAGCCTCCCTAGCTCCTACTTATCTTCCTTGTCTTAGGATAGACCTCACTTCCACCATGAAGCTACCTTTGATTCTTCAGTTACAATGAGGAGCCTTCCTTGCGCTTTCACGTACCCATATTTCTCTATAGTAACACTTAATCCATGATTTTATAATAGATTCAGTGTTCTCTCAATTCCCCACTAGACCATGAGCCCCATGAACTTTGTTCACTGTTGAATTCCCAGTGCTTGGTACCTAGCAGTTTCTTCGTAAGCACTATTGACTCCCCAAGGAGAGGAAGGAAGGGAGGGAGAGAAATGTGAGAAAATTAGCTGTTTTTGGTAAACTGAAATAACTACAGTAATGCATTAGGGAGAGTGGAAGGGATGAAACTAAGCCAGTAGATCCTGCCTTATGAACAGATAACAGGAATATATTTGAAGTCATTTAGAGGTACAACTGAAACTTGCAAGCATAAAATGATGCCTTTAGATGACGCCTATAATTCCCAGAAGAAAATTTAATATCATACCCACTGGGGAGACTGAACACACAACTGCTGGAGAATCTGAGAACAAAATAAGAGAATGATTAAGTCATGTGGTAGATACTGTCAGTGCAACGAAACTTCCTAGAGGGGAAATAACAGAGTTGGAACCACCATGGAAGAAATGTGACTCGTTCGAGTTTGAGTAGGGCATCTGACTCAAGAGTTGGAGCAATGCATCATAACAACAATAATAACAACAGCAACTAATTAGATTGAGAATATGTGCCTACCATTTATACCGAGCTCCTTTAGAACCATAGCCCATGAGATAGGCATTACCATTCTCCCCTACTTGATAACTAGAACACCTGACCATTGGACATATCATGAATGATTGAGTTAGTTCTCAAACCCTGGTCTGCCTGTCCACAAAAGGACATAGCTTGGCCACTCGGCTGCAATGCCTTTAGTATGTAGAGCATAGACTTTGCTAAAAGACAAAGCAAACTTTATCTGTCAGCTCCTGAGTTTGTATCTCAGCTCCACCACTGCTGTGGGATTTGGGGGAAGTTGCTAAACTCCTCTGAGTCCCCAGGGAATAACTTTTCTTGTCCCCATTTCACAGATTCCCAGAGCTCCCTATACAATGGTGATAATAATACCTATTTTTTAAACTTGATTTGAAGATTAATTAATGTCATATTTCTTTTTTTTTTTTATATGTACAGATGGCACATGGTGCCAATTTTATTTGTAAATATAGTACTCCAACTCAAGTTTACAAGTTACACCTTTGCCACAGCCTTGGCTAAATCTTGAACTAGTGCAGAATTCAGCTGTGGTAGAGTGCTGATCTTAGCATGCTTCGACGTGGCATACTTGTTCTTGACAGTCATGTGCTTTGTAAGTCCTTGATTTACCATGACTATATTCTTAGCCAGGTGCTGCATAACCAGAAGAAGAGATTCTTCAGTATATGACAGGTAATGCTGTAGAGTTGGTGTCCATTCACCATTATCCAGAATTTTCAGTGCTAAGCAAAAAGCTCCTGCTGCAATTTGAGAAGGAGGAAAGTGCACCATATCATAGTCCAACATGGTTAGTTCCATCAGGTATTTGGCCAAAGTATGTTGCTCAACATCAACCTCTCCAATCTTAGATGCTCTCCGAAGGAAGTGCAAAGGTAGAGGCCGACCCAGACCAAAGTTTAAAGCTCTTAGAATCTTCATTTCCATCTGTCTGATTTGGTGCTTAGTATAAGTATTGTCAGTCACAAAAGCAAAGTCACCAATTTCTGGAGGGTACATTTCTTCATATTTGCTTGCAATGAACATGGCAGTGACACCAACCAGCTGCAGCATCTTCTTGGGCACACAATTATTCTGCATGAACCGATCAATAATGGAGACAGTCATGTACATGGTCTCCTGCAACAACCTGAATTTCATTTGAACCTGTACTAGCCAGTCAATTAGAATGGCTCTCATGTTTCCAGTGACTTCCCGACCCAGTAGGTATTTTGGTCTGACTGCTTGCTCTTCCTCAAGTTGTCTCAGATAAGCATAAATATCTTTCACATATTCACTACAAAGGTTTGGATCGGCTCCATCTTCTGCATCCACATCATTTACTGCAAGAATTACATCAGAGAAAGCCTGACACAGGTCTTCTTCTGCAGGGGGACATCCAGATGTTTCCATTGGGCTTGGAGAGGGAGTATCAACCAAAATAGGCTCAGGCGAAAGTTTTTCTTCTTTAACAGGCTCAGGTTCTGGCTCTGGCACTGGCTCAGACACTGGCACTGGCACCAGCATAGGTACCTTTTCAAGAGGTTTTGGTAGTTTTTTATCAATAACTTTTCCAGTAGCTGAAGGTTTTGCTTCCTTCTTCATAGGCATTTTGGTCTGCAGTTGTTCACTGACTTTGTTACCAATGTCCCCAAGAGCTGTTCTTGGCCTCAGTCCAGGCTTGCAGGTTGCAGCAGGGGCCGTAGGAACGCGCTTTGCGCCTGCCATGCTGATCTTCGCCTTATTTTCAGCATTAATTTTCGAGTTCCTGGTGACTCGGAGCGCCATGGCTTCCTCTTCACCAGGCAGCAGCTCAGCAGGGAGAAGCAGAACACCGGAGCCCCAACCAGCCGAGGACCTGAACCCAGCAGAGACCAACAGCCGTTCCTCCGCAGCACGCCGGTTAATGTCATATTTCTAAAGCCCTATCATGGTGCCCGATACATTGGAAGCACACAGTGTACAATAACTATTTCTAGAACAACTTGACAAGTGGATAGGATTTGGTTATACAGTAGGTAGGGGAGGCTTTTCAGGCTGAGAATGCATTATGAACTAAGGTATTAGTGATACATCTCCGTGCAGAGACAGGATGGATACCTGCCCCACTAGAACAGAGCTTAGAGAAACATGCAAAAGTGACGAGGCAGAAAGAACTGACAGCAAAGAGAAATAAGGCTGAGAAGCCAAAGGGGAGGCAGAAACAAGACCAGGTTCACAGAATGTTGGGGAAACCAAGAAGGAAGAGCAAGGTCTTAGCCCATTCTGGCTGCTATAACAAAAATACGAGTCTGGGTGGCTTAAACAAGTTTCCACAGTTCTGGAGGCTGGAAGGCCCAGGATCAAGGTGCAGCAGATTCAGTGTCTGGTGAGGGTTCTCTTCCTTTTTGTAGATGGTGCCTTCTTGCTGTGTCCTCATATGGAAGAAGGGTCAAAGAAGTGCTCTGGGCTCTCAAAATATGAATTTTGGACAGATATAGACATTTGGTCTATAGCCAGATAGCTAAGAAATCTGACCATCAGCAGAATTAAGCACCAGAGGAAAGCAAATGAAAATGAAGACAGAGGAGAGACCTTCAAGTTTGGAATTGAGGAAGTCCATGGTGAATTTTCAGAGAAACTTCAAATTGGAGAGGCAGAAATCACAAAGGTAGAATGTATTTAAGTATTCTCACTAATTTTAAGAAAACCGGTTTGCTTGTTTCCAATTCCCGATAAAGAAAAGGAGCGAGAGCTTTCTCACCAGATTTGTCCAGGATGCTGGCTGGTGCGCTCAGCTGGTGGCTGTATGCAATCCAGGCACACAACAAGGGCAGCAGGGAACTCCTGTCACCTGTGCAGGCCCTCTCAGGTACCACAGAAACAGCAGCTGCCTGAGTTTCCCCATTACTATCCTGACCTACTAATTTTAATAGGGGACACTCACATGATTAATGTCTATGGTGAGGACCGAAAGCCAAGAACTCAGCGTGCAGTGTCTCTTGGAGAAATAGGTTGCATATGTTAATCCTAAGTCCCCGAAATGGAAAGCAATTGTGTTTGATTAACCCACTAGCATAGTCTGCAAATACAACCAGGAAGAAGAAAATATTTGTAAGTTCTATCAGCAAAGAGATCTTGTGGGTTTATGTCCCTCAAGTGCATGACTTTCTTCATAGAACAGAAAAGCCAAAAGCGCCAAATTGTAGTTTAATATAAGATGTATTTATTGAACTTTCTACCACAGGCCAGTTCCCCACAATGTGTGCGAGATCCCCTGAAAAGCGGTAGGTCTTTGCTACTTGGGGACTTCTGCCGTGGTTGAAGCGGGTTCCCAAAGTAGAACATCTGTACCCACCATACCTGGGGGAGTGCGGACTGCTGAACAGCTGTAATCCAGGGTGGTGCTGACCATGTTTAAGGAGTTGCACCTCCCATTTTTCAGCAATCTGTACTCATCCAACTTCCTAAAAACACGGTTTTTCCGTATTTTTTCCATTTTGATAATTAAGTGAGTAAACTTTCATCTTGCTTTGAGTTTGCAAAACCAGGACTGGGAATCTGACGTCTGACTCACCTGACATCTTGAGCCTGAGGGCTGTGAAACTGGAATTAGGTCTATGGGCTGGTCACTTAAAACGATTCAGCAACTCAGTCTCTACTAAGATAAAGATGCCTTAATTGGGGAAATTAGAAGGAGTGAATAATTATGTGCTCTTACATGGGCTAGGGAGGATAGAAAGTTATTTACTCTGAAATGACTCTCAAACTTTCTGTTACACACTTGAAATTCAATGTTAGAAGATTTCACATCTGGCTCCTAGTGCATAGCCTTTACTCAGGAAAACAAAAGACTCTAAAACTCTCCAAATCCCTCCAGCTCACTTCTGATGAAGCACATCAGCAGGGGAGGCAAGGAGAATGTTACACATTTTAGAGGGAAGGGGAAAGCAGGCAAATTACCAAAGTAAATACCTAGCAGCTCATTACTGTTCCCCTTGCTTTTTCTAGGAGGCATTATTAAGAGAATGAAGGTTAACATTGATTCAGTTTCCAGTGTTTAATTTGAACATCAACAACATTCAATAAGTTTAACCATTTATTGAACACCTACTATGTGCCATGTTCTGACAGAAACAGTCTCTCTCTTTGTGAGGGAGATTGTTAATTGAGTAGACACTACATGTCAGGCAAGGGAAAATGTATTACATCCTGGAGCCTTCTGTCTAATGCAGGAGGCTGGAAACGAACTCCTAATTACATAAATAGTAGTTGCATTTGTGTATAATGTTATGAAGGAAAACTAGAGTTGAAAATGAAAGTGCAACACAGGGAGACCTCACCTTTTGTGCAGGTCTGATAAGGCTGATGAAGGACCATTTATACTGAAACCCAGAGGAGTAGGAGTTAGAAAGGCAGCCACTTCTAAACAAGTGAACAAGGGGACAGTGGTGTAAGATGATGCACATAGGTCACACGGGGTCTTCTGGGCCATAGGAAAAACTTTGGACATTGTGGGGAAGGGGAACGGTTTTAAGTAGAAGAGTGTTTAACCTTTAGGTTTCTACAAGATCATTCTGGTTTCCAAGCGGAGGATGGAGAGGCGGGTGGGGGTTCCTACAACTTATGGAGATGCAGTAGGGCTTTCTCAGTGGTTAGTCTAAGTGAGAGACACTGGTGGGTGTGGAGGCTGACAGAAGTGAATAGGCTTGAAAACTATTTTGGAAGTGAAATTGACAAAACTGTATGATGCATAGGTTGAGGGGAGATGAAGAGTGCAGAGGATGACACCTCGAGTTCTAGAATGAGCGCTGAGAAGATAGTGGTGGCGTTCACCAAGATAGTAATGCTGAAAAGGAACAGACTGCGGGAAAAGATCATGAGCTCCATTCTGAACACGGTGAATTCTAAGAGTCTGTAAGTAGAGGTGTGATGGTTAATTTTGAATGTCAACTTGATTGGATTGAAGGACGCAAAATATTGTTCCTGGGTATGTCTGTGAGAGTGTTGCCAAACGAAATTAACATTTGAGTCAGTGGACTGGGAGAGACAGACCCACCCTCAATCTGGGTGGGCACCATCTAATCAGCTCCCAGTGTAGCTAGAATAAAGCAGGCAGCAGGCAAGAGAAGATGGAAAGGCAGAGTCGCTGAATCTTCCAGCCTTCATCTTTCTCTCGTGCTGGATGCTTCCTGCCCTCGAACATCAGACCCCAAGATTTTTAGCTTTTGGACTCTTGGACTTACACCAGTGGTTTGCCAGGGACTCTCTGGCCTTTAGCCACAGACTGAAGGCTACGCTGTTGGCTTCCCTATCTTTGAGGTTTTAAAACTCAGCCTGATCCACCACTGGCTTCCTTGTTCCTCAGCTTGCAGACAGCCTATCATGAGCCTTTATCTTTTTATCATGTAAGTCAATTGTCCTTAATAAGCTCCCTTTCATATATACATATATCCGATTAGTTCTGACCCTCTAGAGAAACCTGACTAATACAGGAGGTGTTGACTAGAGATATGGATTACAGTTTGATATGTGAGTGTGGAACTCATTGGAGAAGTCTGGGCTGAAGACATATGAGGAGTCACCAGAGTGCATGTGATAACTGAACTCACTGTATCACTGAGGAAGAAAGTGTGGAGTGAGAAGATCGTGGGACCAAGAGTGGAACCCAAGAACTCCGTATTTGGAGGTCAGATAGGATGGGGTGCTGGCAGCAGAACTGAGCTGGGGCAGGCAATGGAGAAACAGGGAGAGATGCAGTGTCAGCAAAACCAGGGAGAGATGTTTCAGAAAAGTGGAAGCGGTCAAATGCGTCAAAGGCTGCTTGGAAGTCATGTAAGATGAACACAAGTTTTCATTGGGATTTATTAACTGGGGATCATTAGAACCTTGAGGAGGACCGTTTCTGTGAGAATAGAAATGGAAATTGTAAACAGCTTAAAAAATTATTATGAAAATATCAAGCCTAAAAAAGTGGGAAAAAAATAGTATCATAAGCCCTAATGCAGCCAGAACTCAGATTCAGCCATTATCAACCTCTTGCCACACTTGCTTCATCTATCCTTTTGTTGCTATTTGTTCCTCCACTGTGCATTTTTACTGTTTGACCGCTCACTCATTCGTTGCTTCACTCTACACATATTTGACAGCATTGTTGACTAGTTGCTGTGAGGCATTTGTACTTCTTTCACCTTAATTACCCACATCATGCAATTGTAAGATGAATGGCTAATCTAGTGGTATCGTCCATGACTTTCTTTTAATATGAAGACAGTTGTAAGGAAGGGATCCAGTTTCAGCTTTCTACATATGGCTAGCCAGTTTTCCCAGCACCATTTATTAAATAGGGAATCCTTTCCCCATTTCTTGTTTCTGTCAGGTCTGTCAAAGATCAGATGGTTGTAGATGTGTGATATTATTTCTGAGAGTTCTGTTCTGTTCCATTGGTCTATATCTCTATTTTGGTACCAGTACCATGCTGTTTTGGTTACTCTAGCCTTGTAGTATAGTTTGAAGTCAGGTAGCATGATGCCTCCAGCTTTGTTCTTTTTACTTAGGATTGTCTTGGCAATGGGGGCTCTTTTTTGGTTCCATATGAACTTTAAAGTAGTTTTTCTAATTCTGTGAAGAAAGTCATTGGTAGTTGATGGAGATGGCATTGAATCTATAAATTATCTTGGGCAGTATGGCCATTTTCACGATATTGATTCTTCCTATCCATGAGCGTGGAATGTTCTTCCATTTGTTTCTGTCCTCTTTTATTTCGTTGAGCAGTGGTTTGTAGTTCTCCTTGAAGAGGTCCTTTACGTCCCTTGTAAGTTGGATTCCTAGCTATTGTATTTTCTTTGAAGCAATTGTAAATGGGAGTTCACTCATGATTTGGCTCTCTGTTAGTCTGTTATTGGTGTATAAGAATGCTTGTGATTTTTGCACAATGATTTTGTATCCTGAGACTTTGCTGAAGTTGCTTATTAGCTTAAGGAGATTTTGGGCTGAGACAATGGGGTTTTCTAAATATACAATCATGTCATCTGCAAACAGGGACAACCAGCCATCCCATTACTGGGTATATGCCCAAAGGATTATAAATCATGCTGCTATAAAGACACATGCACACATATGTTTATTGCAGCACTATTCACAATAGCAAAGACTTGGAACCAACCCAAATGTCCATCAATGAAAGACTGGATTAAGAAAATGTGGCACATATATACCGTGGAATACTATGCAGCCATAAAAAAGGATGAGTTCATGTCCTTTATAGGGACATGGATGAAGCTGGAAACCATCATTCTCAGCAAACTATCGCAAGGACAATAAACCAAATACTGCATGTTCTCACTCATAGGTGGGAATTGAACAATGCGAACACTTGGACATAGGAAGGGGAACGTCACACACCGAGGCCTGTCGTGGGGTGGGGAGAAGGGGGAAGGATAGCATTAAGAGATATACCTAATGTAAATGACGAGTTAATGGGTGCAGCACACCAACATGGCACATGTATACATATGTAACAAACCTGCACGTTGTGCACATGTACCCTAGTACTTAAAGTATAATAAAAAATATAAAAATATGAAGACAGAAATGCCAATAGAAGAGATTGCTTTTTTACTTCTGTGTATGATCTTCACACACCATAGACTTTCTAACCTCTGCCCCTTTTACCCATACCATTTCCCTTGTTAGAATTACCTATCCTTGAAAGCCTGCATCTATTAAAATTCTCCCCAATACCAAAAGATAATACTATCTTTTCCAAGAAGACTTTTCTGACCACTCAAACCAGAAGAGCTTCCTCTATCTACGGAAACCCTATTATTTTCTTAGCATGCAACCTTTCTTCATGCTTCTGAACAAAGCATTCCCTTTACCTAACTGTGAGCTTCTTGAAGTTAGCATCTTGAAAGTCTTCACATTCTCTTTAGTGTGTAGTATACTACTAAATACCATTATAGTTTAGTTCTCGATAAACATTTAAGTGGATAAGTAAAAATATGTAAAGCACCTTAAGCATATAGTCCTGTGCTAGGCTCTGTATTACCTACTTCTGTTTTGCTCTTTTCTGCCCCCCAAATTTGTTCTAGCCTCTGCAATCAGAATTAATCACAGCCATGGGAGCGGAGCAACCCTTTTATATAAATTTGTGCATCATTAAATTACTTACCAAATTGGTATTTTGTATGCACAGAAACTTTTTTCCCTATATGTTAAGATATTTTAAAGATTATTTTCTTTTACCCCTAGTATCTCTGAAAGATAGACTTCTAAAATTATACATTACCTCTGCATAAAACAGATTTGAAATGTCAATTACGATCAGTCGATACAGAACCCAGAAACGTTACAGAAATATGGAAAGTGTGAGTATATAACCCCTAAAGTTCTTCCAACCTAAAAATAATCATTTGATATGCTTGAACCAGACTTGGCATAATCTGATATACATAAAAGTCACATATTAGCCACAGTTGAGAAAACTCATAAAAATATGTACAACATCAGATTCAGCACCAGAATATGGTCTGTAGATGGGACAAATAAATAGGTATAAAATAAAGGCAAACAAAAAGCACTTCAACAACGATTTTATTTAGGCATTGTCTATGTAGCACAGGTCATTTCTATACACCTTCAGAATGGACACAGAAGATAATAAGATGCTGTATAATTAAATTAGATTTACAGTTTTAGGATTTGCTGAGGTATCCTCAGGGCTGTTCTTGACAGATTTTTTTTTTTACAATAAAATCTTGTGATTTCAATTGTCTGTCCATGGAGGGAAAATAAACAAACATACATGGATGCCATTGCACACATCAGCGGGAACAATGAACTTCTCAGTTATCTTCCCCCTCCCCCTAAAAAGCAATTTAATGCACCACTGGAGGTTGCCTATTAATTGGATTAGAAATAAAGTAGTCTGCGAGGGTTGACCCAGGAAAAAACAGTTTGCATGTGTGTATGTGTGCGTGTGTGTCTATAAACATATATAAGTGTGTATATACTTACACATACACATCTGTGTGTATAATATTTCACCCACAAAGTAAACAAGCAACACTAGTACATCATTTTCTAATTACAGGGCTGTTTCATAAACTGTAAATGCTAACATGGGAGACGTAAATCATAGCAATTTAATTAATAAAACAGTTTAGACACTTAAACCCATATGTGTACCCCTGGGGGCAACACATCAATAAGAGAACCTTGCAGGCATATTTTAGAAATTTTATGCAATCATTTGCAGTTCTTGTAGTCAATAATTATTACAAACTGCATTAACTCTTCTCTTGCCATACCCAAGGAGTGAATTGGCATTTGTTAAATGTTCTTTCCACTTTAGATAGCCTCTCAGGGTTGCTAGGAGTGGAGGAGCCAGGGTTGCTTTCCCTGAATTAATAGGACTAAATGAGGTGAGGGAGCCCCCATCCAGCCAAACAGCAAAATATGGGAAATGAGAATCTGAGGAAGGCAGGGGAAGGATTCTCCCTGTCCTTTCATTAAAGGGGAGTCTAGAAGATAGCCAGTGTCAGAGAACGGACATTCAGCACTTGAATTCATGTATTTTTAGATCTTCTTTCTATTTTGACCTTTAAAATTAGACGTGTAGAAACTTCACACATTGCTGGTGGGAATGTAAAATGGTGCGATCACTGTAGAAAATAGTTTAGTAGTTTTAAAAAGTTAAATATAAATGTACTATATTCACTTATATGTATCTACCCAAGAGAAATAAAAACATAAGTCCACCCAAAAACTTGTACACAAATGTTCATAGCGACATTATTCATAATAGCTAAAAGGTGGACACAACCAACTGTCCATCCATTGTTGAATGGATAAACCATGGTATATCCGTACAATGGAATACAGTTCATCAGTACAAAGGAACACATACTGATATGTACGTCACTGTAGGTAGATCTTTAAAACATTATGTTAACTGAAAGAAGTCAGATACAAAAGACCACATACTGCATAATCCATTTATATGAAGTGTCCAGAAAAAGCAAAGTCATACAGACAGAGAGTAGTGGATAAATGGTGCCCAGAGCTGCGAATAGGAGCTAGGGTTAACTGCAAATAGGCAGGAGGGAGCTTCTTAGGGTGATATAAATGTTCTGAAACTGGGTTGTGGTGATGGTTGCACAGCTTGGTAAATTTACTAAAACTCATTTAATTGTATTCTTAAAATGGATACATTTTTATTTTTAAAAATTTGTATTTACTTATTTATTTGTTTTTAGAACCAAGGTCTCACTCTGTCACCCAGGCCGGAGTACAGTGGTGGGATCATAGCTCATTGCAGCCTGCAACTCCTGGACTCAAGCAATCCTCTTACCTCAGCCCCTTGAGTAGCTGGGACTTTAGGTGCACACCACCACACCTGGCTATTAAAATATATATATGTATGTGTGTGTGTGTGTGTGTGTGTATGTGTGTGTGTGTGTGTGTATATATATATAGTAAAGACAGGCTTTTGCTTTGTTGCCCAAGCTGGTCTTAAACTTTGGCCTCAAGTAACATGTATATGTATAAAATATAACATGTAACATATATATATTATATTAAACATGGATATATATAAATATATATATACACGTATATATACATATATATGTGTGTGTGTGTGTGTGTATATATATATAGTAAAGACAGACTTTTGCTTTGTTGCCCAAGCTGGTCTTAGACTTTGGCCTCAAGTAATCCCCCTGCCTTGGCCTCCCAAAGTGTTGGGATTACAGGCATGAGCCACTGCACCCGACCAGTAAATTTTAATTATTCTTCAATAAAATTGTTTAAAATTATGCCTATAATTGTATTGATATTCTTTATTATTCCTGAAAAACAGAAAAAGAATATTAAATTCTAGCCATATAAGAGAATCAGTAGATGAAGTGCTTTGCGACTGTGTAACACTAAGCCTACACAAATGTAGTTTTTTTGTGATTGTGGTTATCATTGGCACAGTTTGTATAAATTCAGATCCCCAGTTACCAAAGGGCCATTCTTTTCACTTTTGTTGCTCCCACAAGAAAGAAAATAATAGTATCTACCATTTATTGAGTGCTTACTAACTGCTATGCATGCTGTATTGCATTAACTTCCTAATCAATATAATAATCCATATGTGATATTTTAATGTCTCCATTTACATGAGTCAATTAAGGCAGAGAAAAGCTGAATCATCTGCTCCAGTTATGCAGCAAGTGGTGAAGTGGGATTTGTACACAGACAGTCAGCTCCAGGCTGTGCTTTGACCTGCCACCTTCTCTAGCCCTTCTAACAATAGGGGCTGAGTTCTCTGTTCCGGAATCCGAGATTGATCCTCATCTGCTTGTGAGCAACTTTAAAGGAGTCAAGTGTAGACTAAATAAGCCTTGCTCAAGAGACAGTGCGGAAACACACAAGGCTGCTTGTCAATGTAGGCTGCCTTGGAGGGCCCCGCTACAGAAGAGTGAATGAATGTCTCCGAACTTCGTATCTGCAGGCCTCTCCATGGATTGGCTTGTTATAATTAGCACATATTATTTTTATAACTAAAGAAAGAAACCAGAAAATCATTTTTTCTCTGAAAAAGAAGTAAGCAGCTAACAAAGTCACTTTTTCCAGCTATGGTTGTTTCTAAACTTAACCCAGTTCACCATCTTCAGCAAGAAAAATTGAACAACTCTTTCAATCATGTAGCCTGTCGTTCCTGGAGATTGCAAAAACCTAAAAGAAATCAGACCATGAATAAAAGCACGTAATTTTAATAGAAATGGAAAATTCTCTCTATGCCATGAGCCCTGCATTTTCTTAGCATATGACTGCTCTCTGCATCAGACAGCTCAGTGTGTGCAACTCTCTAAAAGGAGCTGTGTTTCATGGCTACTGAGGGACACCTTTAAAGTTTGGAAGCATCTTCTGAAAATGCCCGCAAATTTGTATTCTTGCATATAAAGTCTCAGTTTACAAGTACATTACAAATGTATTGCAAACATTTATCACTGAATGGAGCATACTTTAATCTAAAAGTAATAACATAAAATGGTAGTTAGGTTGTCCACAAAGGCTATATAGACTGAAATAAAGAAATATATTGACCATAAAAATGGTGGAGGAGAGTGCTATTTCAATGTTGGTAAATAAAGAAACAGAAAAGAAATTTAAATCAATAAGTATTCTTTTATTATTATTAGACTTTAAGTTCTAGGGTACATGTGCCCTAGACAGGCCCGGGTGTGTGATGTTCCCCACCCTGTGTCCATGTGTTCTCATTGTTCAACTCCCACTTATGAGTGAGAACATGCAGTGTTTGGTTTTCTGTCCTTGTGATAGTTTCCAGCTTCATCCATGTCCCTGCAAAGGACATGAACTCATCCTTTTTTATGGCTGCATAGTATTCCATGGTGTATACATGCCACATTTTCTTAATCCAGTTTATCATTGATGGACATTTGGGTTGGTTCCAAGTCTTTGCTATTGTGAATAGTGCTGCAATAAACATACGTGTGCATGTGTCTTTATAGTAGCATGATTTATAATCCTTTGGGTATATACCCAGTAATGAGATCGCTGGGTCAAATGGTATTTCTAGTTCTAGATCCTTAAGGAATCGCCATACTGTCCTCCACAATGGTTGAACTAATTTACATTCCCACCAACAGTGTAAAAGTGTTGCTATTTCTCCACATCCTCTCCAGCACCTGTTGTTTCCTGACTTTTTAATTATCACCATTCTAACTGGCGTGGGATTGTATCTCATTGTAATTTTGATTTGCATTTCTCTGATGACCAATGATGATGAGCATTTTTTCATGTGTCTGTTGGCTGCATAAATGTCTTCTTCTGAGAAGTGTCTGTTCATACCCTTTGCCCACTTTTTGATGGGGTTGTTTGTTATTTTCTTATAAATTTGTTTAAGTTATTTGTAGAGTCTGGATATTAGCCTTTTGTCAGATAGGTAGATTCTCCCATTCTTAGGTTGCCTGTTCACTCTGATGATAGTTTATTTTGCCATGCAGAAGCTCTTTAGTTTAATTAGATCCTATTTGTCTATTTTGGCTTTTGTTGCCATTGCTTTTTGTGTTTTAATCATGAAGTCTTTGCCCATACCTATGTCCTAAATGGTATTGCCTAGGTTTTCTTCGAGGGTTTTTATGGTTTTACGTCTTACATTTAAGTCTTTAATCCAAGGTGTAAGGAAGGGATCCAGTTTCAGCTTTCTACCTATGGTTAACCAGTTTTCCCAGCACCATTTATTAAATAGGGAATCCTTTCCCCATTGCTTGTTTTTGTCAGTAAGTATTCTTTAAATTGGATTGAAGGCTCACAGTTGAGGATTTTGTCATGACCTGAACCTGCTCTACAGTGAGGTGTAATTGTAGTGTCCTCTTTGTGACCACACATTCTGACATTTCTCTGATTTTCTCACAGGCACCAAATCTGCTCTTTTCCTTTCAGCCACTTCTGGTTTTTTTAACCCTACTGAACGCCAAATCTGTCCATTCATCCATCCATTTTTCATCCTTCTATCCTTTTCTGACCCTAGTTGTCTCCTTTTACAGAATGAACCATATAATTTTTCAGGATGTCCTCACCGACACCCCAAGGTTCCTCACCCCATTGTCTTTCTGCTATGCCCTACACAATATACGCACTCAATAAGTATTTGCTGACTACTGGCTGATGTGCCACCTTGCCACTACTTGGTGGTGCGGAAAGTCATAAAACTGGTTTGACTGAATCCAGTAAAGTCTAACATCAGCAGGGCACTTCTTCCAAAATCCTTCCATTCAACTCCAGATGACTTGATGCTGATTTTACAATAAGAATATAACATGTTTATACTAAGCCCTGTCTGCCATTAAAAAGTACCAACCCTGGGAGGTCGAGGTGGGTGGATCCCCTGAGGTCAGGAGTTTGAGACCAGCCTGGCCAACATGGTGAAACCTTGTCTCTAATAAAAACACAAAAATTAGGTGGACATGGTGGTGCATGCCTGTAGTCCCACCTACTTGAGAGGCTGAGGCAGGAAAATGGTTTGAACCTGGGAGGTGGAGGTTGCTGTGAGCTCAGATGACGCCATTGTACTCCAGCCTGAGCGACAGAGTGAGACTCCATCTCAAAACAAAAAACAAACAAGCAAACAAACAAACAACAACAAAAAAACCCCAGGTCCCATCCACCAATTGTTAAACCAGAAATATCTTGAGGTTGGGATCAAGACAACAGTATATGTAAAAACTTTCTAGTGGAGTCTCCTGTGTAGCCAAGGTACCAAAGCCTGAACCCCATTTTCACGTTCCTCACTTTGAGTAGTGAGAGGAGCAAAAGAGGTTCCTCCTGTGTTACTGAGATGATGAGAGATACCTGGATTCTTCAAGTTCCCTCTCCCCTCTCCTAAAATGTCTCTTTAGAGCAACGGTAAGTGAACTTCTTTTCTGTGAAGGGACAAATAGTAAATATTTTAGGCTTTCAGACCAAGAAACAATATACTCAACTATTCCAGCAGCTATTATCACTGGTAAATACTTTTTTTATTTAGAAATATTGAAACCTTTCAGAGTTTGTGGGCCATACAAAAGCAGCCAACAGCCATAGTTTTCCAACCCCTGTTTTGATGTCACTACTGATCTCCAAAATGAGAAAACAAGGGCCTTGTTGAATATTTTATGCACCTTGACTTTTTTTTTAATAAAGTGGTCTTGCTCTGTCACTCAGGCCAGAGTGCAGTAGTGCTATCATGGCTCACTGCAACCTTTAACTCCTGGGTTCAAGTGATTCTCATACCGCAGCCTCCTGAGTGGCTGGGGCCACAGACCTGCACCAGCAAGCCCAGCTAATTTTTGTTTTTAGAGACAGGGGTCTTGCTATTTTGCCCAGGCTGGTCTTAAACTCCTGGATTCAAGCAATATTCCCTCCTTGGCTTCCCAAAGTGATAGGATTACAGGCGTGAGCCAGCATGCCCGGCCACCTTGACCAACCTTGATGGCATTAATCACCCTTTTCCTCTTAGTGTTTGACTTTCATGTCGTTAAACCATCTTGGTCATCCTACTTCTAGCCTATTCCTTCTCTGTCTCATTTACCAGTTCCCATGCTGTATGTGCATGTGCGTGTATGTGTGTGTGTGTGTGTGTGTGTGTGTGTATGTGTATTTGTTTGTATCTGCGTCTGCATATGTAGCCCAAGTTGTTGGCCCAAGTTGCTTCTATGGCCCTGTTGTCTATCAAGCTGGAGATATCTTTTTTTAAAAAAAATCAGCTTGCAGCTCACCCCTGGAGCCTGACAATGCTGGCCCCAACTGCTCCTCAGATAAACTGCTCTCCTCAAGCTGTGCCTCTCCTGCAAGGAAGAACAGCACTGTCCCCCTCTGTAGTGTGCACTATAACCTAAGGCTGCTTTGCCCAGCATTTACTGCTCTGCCAAATTGAATCCCAAGGCCATGGGTATACAACCATAGCTGGTGAGGACAGTAGTGGCATCTCCGTACCCCATGCTGCAAGAGTTTATATTCTTATCAAGGTCAGTCGAATGAACAAAATGTATTTTCCTAATGTGGAAAAACTGACTTAAAATGTGAACTGAGAATAGTTGTCAGTTGCTCAATATGTTCAAATCTATATTCAAATGCCATCTCTGCCTCGAACAGTCAGTAGAAGGGACAGCTGTGCCGGGGAAACTACCCTTCCAACTGGGAGCTGAGCCTCAGAAAGGACTGTAGCCTAATTTTGAAACTACTAAGCATCCTAATGAAGTTGACTTGATTTACATTTTAACAATACCACACAAATGTACTACATGGCACTTTTCCAATAACCACTTCTACATCATTCATTTTGACGCCTCCCATTGTATGAAAAGCAGAAGGAATAAAGCAGTATTCTGTGATGAGATGCCTGGGGAGGGGAGCTGGGTTTTCATTTTATTTTCTAGTTAGGTAATCTTTTGGGATGTGCAGAGTTCTCCCAACTGAAATCCCATGATGTTCCTTCCCACCTGCATGAACATGAGGCCTGAACTCATCTGTCCACTGGGCCTCCAGGACAGCTGTGCAGTACTTAACACTGAGTATCTGACCCTCTGATCCATTCTGGGGACCAAGAGTATCCTAATTCCCCTAACACCCCAACAACAACTAGTTTTGGTTAAATGTATATAAGCTTTGGGATAGTTCCCTTCCTCTAATGGAATGACCTGGTGATACGGTTTGCCTGTGTCCCCACCCAAATCTCATCTTGTAGTTCCCATAATCCCCACGTGTTGTGGGAGGGACTAGGTGGAGACAATTGAATCATGGGGGCGGTTTCCCCCATCCTTTTCTCGTTTTATAAGGGTCTCCTCCCTTCACTGGGCACTCATTTTTCTCCTTCCTGCTGTGAGGAAGGACATATTTGCTGCCCCTTCCACCATGATTGTACATTTCCTGAGACGTCCCCACCCCTGCGGAAATGTAAATCAATTAAACCTCTTTCCTTTGTACATTACTCAGTCTCAGGTATGGTCTTATAGCAGTGGGAGAGTGAACTAACACACCTGGTCAAGGCTTCTTGCTTCTTGTCCATATTCTGGTCAGAAATTGAAGAGCCAATGCTACTTGCCTATTGGCAATATTCAGATCACTTTAGATATGGCCCCTGGGAGGGCTGATCAGAAATTCTCACAAGGCGTGCTGTCCCTAAAGAAGCAGTCCTCTTGGCACTGATGGAGTTTGTGTTAAGCTTTGTTAAGAAGGGAATCCTCCTATGTTTCCTTACTATTCTCTCTCTAGTCCTGGAGGAAGGTATTACTTATCATGCCTTGGGATATTCTATTTGGATGTTCCTAAGCTTTAAGATATCAAAAGCCAAGCTCAACATCTTCTGCACGCCTCTAATAGCTATGAATAGCCCCACTGACAACAGAGGGTTAATTCCTTCTTTTCCCTTAAGGATCTGGAAATTTTGATTTGTTTCCTTCTTTTCCCTTAAGGATCTGGCAATGTAATATTTGTGCCCTGACTCCGTGTTGACTAGCTGGCACCTGTATCAGCATTAAATGGGACTGACATCGTGATGGGTAGGTCACCAACCAGATGGCGGGCAGGTTGCCTGATTAATTCCTCATGCAGAGCATCAGGTTCCTCTACAGTGTCCGTGGTTAAGTAAATAGTGATTGAACCTGTGCCTGCAGTACCCCCAGCAATGAAAAAGACCCTGCAGTGTGAGCTGTCATTCAGATTTCTGACAGCACCATCTTCTTTCCAGTCTTTCCTAATGGAAAAAAAGGAGATTATTATTTCAATAATATTTCTTATGAAAAAAGAATAATATAAAATGGGCCCTGCAACGTGTTATAATTAAATGAACATTAGCGTCAAGGCAAACCCAGGTTCATATTTTGCAACCCCACAACATAGGTATGTCACTTTTGGCAAAGTCAAATATTTTTCATCTTTAAAAAAGTAAAATTGCATTGCCTATTTATCTTATTTATTTATTAATTCTTACAACAAGTTTTAATGAATACATGGTATGTGCCAGGCACACTCCTTGATACTGAGGATACAGGAGTAAGCAAAAGAGACAAAATCCCTGCCGTCATGGAGCTAGCATTCAATTACGTAGGGAAGGATTCAGAAACAAACCAAATATATGAGCAAATTATATACTATGTAAATTAGGTGATAGGAGCTATGCAAAAAAAAATGGAGCAGGGAAAGAGAATAAGAAATAAGAAATCAATACTTAAGTAAATATTTAAAGAAGAGGAGTTAAGCTATCAGGATATCTGGAAGAAGAGTGTCTCAGACCAAGGAACAGCAAGCACAAAGGCCCTGAACTTGGAGAGTGCCTGGTATGATGCAGGAATGGTAAACAGGTCCATATGGCAGGAGCAGACAGAATGAGGATAACAGCAGGAGATGAAGTCAAGAAGGCAAAAGTGTTTTTAGCTTTAAATTTGAGAGTTTTGAGCACAGACGTGACATAAGCAGCTGACTTATATTTAAACAAGTTCACTCTAATTGCTGTCCTGGTAAATGAGACAAGGGTAGAATTAGGGAAACCAGTTAAGAAAATGTTGCAAAACCCAGGTAAGACATGATAGTTCCTAATATTTTGGCAGTACAATTAAGGTAGTTGGATCCTGAATATATTTTGAAGATAAAGACAAACAGCTTTGCTGATGGATTGGATATGGGGTATATTAGTTATCTATTGCTTCAGGACAGTTTAGCTCAACACATACTGGATTAATGCAAACATTTATTATTTCATAATTCTTGTGAGTCAGAAAGTCAAGAGCAGCTTAGGTGGGTAGTTTTGGCTCAGCGTGTCTTATTAGGTTGCAATTAGGATGCTGTCAGGGGCTGCTATTATCTGAAGGCTTGACTGGGTCTGGATGATGTGCTAGAAGATGGATCGTTGCATGGTTGTTGGCAGGAAACCCCAGTCCTTTGCCACATGGACCTCTCCATTGGGTGCTTGTGTGTCTTCATGACAAGATCACTAACTTCCCCCAGTGTTATGGTGTAATATGTGGGTGTCCCCCAACCCCAAAATTCGTATGTTGAAACCCCAACCTCCAATGTGACTGTATTTGGAGATAAGGCCTTTGGGGATGTGATTAAGGTTAGATGAGATCATAAGAATGGGGTCCTGATCCAGTAAGATAAGTGCCTTTAAAGAAGAGGTACCAGAGAACTTGTTCTCTTTTTCCACCAGTGAGAAGGTGGCATCTGCAAGCCAGGAAGAGAACTCTCACCAGAAACTGATTGTGCTGGACCTTGATCTTGGACTCCTAGCCTTCAGAACTGTGAGAAAACTTGTTGTTTAAGCCACCCAGCAGCTTTTATTATGGCAGCCAGAGCATACTAACACAGAGTGAGAAAAGAGAAACAAAAAAGAAATCACAATGTCATTTACAACCTAGTCTTCAAAGTTGCACATCTTCACTTCCATTTTTCTTTATTAGAGGCAAGTCAATAAGACCAACTCTCACTCAAGGGGAGTGAAATTAGGCTCCACTATTTGAAGGGAGAAGTATAAAAAGTAGTAGGCATATTTTAAGACCACTATATAGGGTATGAAATAAATAGAAGCAAAAACAATCAGGCCAAGATTTCTGGACTCAGTCGTTGGAGGAACAGAGTTAGCACTAATGGGAATGTAGGCAACAATGAGTGAGTGGCAACGTGAGTTTGGTTTTGTACATGTTAAGTTTGAGTTGCCTAAAACACCTCCAAATGGAGATGTCAAGTAGGCAGTGGAATATGTGAATCTGGAATTAATGAGTAATCTGTGCTATAAATACAGATTTGGGAGTTACGAGCATACAAATGGCATTTGAAGACATGATACTTAGTGTGCAAAGAAGAGATGAGGAGGGTAGTAAAAAGGGAAGGGAAGGTAAAAATGTGGGAAGGGGAGAAGAGAGAAGAGCTATGCCTGAGCCCTGGAATATTCTTACATTAAGGGAAAGAGGTATGAGGTGGAGCCAGAAAAGCAGTTGTCAGTGGGGTAAGAAGAAAACAAGGAGAGTAATATTTTGAAAGCTGAGTGTAGAAAGTGTTTCAAGGAGTACAGAGCGGTCAGCTAATGCCACTGATGATATAGGATGAAGTCTGAAAACTGACCACTGGATTTAGTAATATGGAGGTTATTAGTGACCTTAATGAGAACAGCTTTACTGGAATGTTAAGAGGAAAGTGTACTTGTGTGAAATTTAAGAGAATATGAGAAGAGAGGAATCACCTCAGTGATTCAAGTCATCTAGTATATGTTTTCTCAGATTCTCTCTTTACTGAGATTTCCTTGTAGAGTGACTGATCATCTCTTAATTGATAAAGCCAAGAGTTTTCTTGAACGTTTTATACACCTTGATATTTTCACAGCCCTTGACACCATCAATGTACTTTCTTCATCCTGTTCATCAGCTTGTGTGTGTGTATGGTGCATGTGTGTTTGCATGTGCGTGTGTGTGTGCTGCGTCTACATGTGCATGCATATGTGTGTATCTAGTCCCATCTGCTGATCTGAGCTGCTTCTGTGACCATGCTTTCTGTCTGTCAAGCTTGGGATCTACTTATTTTCTTTCCCTTTTTAAAATTTTTTTTTATACTGTAAGTTCTACAGTACATGTACACAATGTGCAGGTTTGTTACATATGTATACATGTGCCACGTTGGTTTGTTGTACCCATTAACTCGTCATTTACATTAGGTATTTCCCTTAATGCTGTCCCTCCCCCAGTCCCCCACCACTCCACGACAGGCCCTGGTGTGTGAGGCTCCCCACCCTCTGTCCAAGTGTTCTCATTGTTCAATTCCCACCTATGAGTGAGAACATGAGGTGTTTGGTTTTCTGTCCTTGAGACAGTTTGCTCAGAATGATGGTTTCCAGCTTCATCCATGTCCCTACAAAGGACATGAACTCATCCTTTTTGGGATCTACTTATTTTCTTAACCCAACTGCAGCTCACCACTGGAGCCTCTTTTGAAGAGTTTCAGTTATAAGGAGAAACAGAGGAGTGGGACAGTAGCTGGGAAAAGTGGAGTCAAGGCAAAATTCCTTTCAGATGGGAGAAATACTGAAGGTTTGAAAATTGATATATTGGCCGGGCGCAGTGGCTCAAGCCTGTAATCCCAGCACTTTGGGAGGCCGAGACGGGCGGATCACGAGGTCAGGAGATCAAGACCATCCTGGCT
>NW_012119598.1:8934719-8962448 GCF_000951035.1 Colobus angolensis palliatus | reverse complement strand
AAACCTGGGAGGCAGAGCTTGCAGTGAGCTGAGATCCGGCCACTGCACTCCAGCCTGGGCGACAGAGCGAGACTCCGTCTCAAAAAAAAAGAAAATTGACATATTATAGAGGATTAATGCAGTAGAGAAAATAATGGTGCGTGGAAGAGAGAAGGGGGCATCAATTGTCATGGTGACTATATTAAATGAGATAATATTAGCCTTCATTTAAACCCCATGCGTTAGACATTATATAAAATACTCTAGGTACATTATCCCATTTCATCCTACCTGAAGTCCTATAAGTTAAAGCATTATTATACTCATGTTATGGATGCTGATTCCAAGGCTAGTCAAGTAATGTGCCCAAAGTCACCCAGATAACGAACAGTAAAGCTGATGCTCTTGTCTACCTAATGCCACACTCTACACAATGCCTGGCATGGACTAAAATGTGGTGAACATCTTTTTGTTTGCTTCATTTATCTTCCTTCCTAGATAGCTATTACAGTGTGGTACATAGAGTAAATGCCCAATAAATGCTTGCCAGGTGTATTAGTTCATTTTCATGCTGCTATAAAGAACTGCTTGAGACCGAATAATTTATAAAGGAAGGAGGTTTAATTGACTCACAGTTCCTTATGGCTGGGAGACCTCAGAAAACTTACAATCACAGCAGAAGGCACCTCTTCACAGGGCAGCAGGAGAAGAATGAGAACCAAGTGAAGGGGGAAGCCCCTTATAAAACCATCAGATCTCATGAGAACCTAGTCATTATCATGAGAATAGCATGGGGGAAACCATCCCATGATTCAGCTACCTCCCACTTCCCACAACATGTGGGGGTTATGCAAACTACAATTCAAGATGAGATTTGGATTTGGGTGGGGACACAGCCAAACTATATTATTCCACCCCACCCCAAATCTCATGTCCTCACATTTCAAAACACAGTCATGCCTTTCCAACAGTCCCCCAAAGTCTCAACTCCTTCCAGCATTAACCCAAAAGTCTAAGTCCAAGGTCTCATCTGAGACAAGGCAAGTCCCTTCAGCCTATGAGTCTGTAAAATCAAAAGCAAGTTAGTTAGTTCTGAGATACAATGGAGGTACAGGCATTAGGTAAATACACCTGTTCCAAATGGGAGAAATCGGCTAAAACAAAGGGGCTACAGGCCCCATGCAAGTCTGAAATCCAACTAGGCAGTAATTAAATCTTAAAACTCCAAAATAATCTCCTTTGACTCCATGTCTCACATCCAGGCCACACTGATGCAAGAGGTGGGCTCCCTGGCCTTAGGTAACTCCACACCTGTGGTTTTTCAGGGTAAAGCCCCCTTTCCAGCTGCTTTCCCAGGCTGGCATTGAGTGCCTGTGGCTTTTCCAGGTGCCCAGTGCAAGCTGTTGGTGGATCTACCATTCTGGAGTCTGGAGGATGGTGGCCCTATTCTCACAGTTCCACTAGGCAGTACCCCAGTGGGGGCTTCAACCCCACATTTCCTTTCCACACTACCCTAGCAGAGGTTCTCCACAAGGGCCCTGCTCCTATAGCAAACTTCTGCCTAGACATCCAAGCATTTCCATACATCCTCTGAAATCTAGTTGGAGGTTTCTAATCCTCAATTCTTGACTACTGTGCACCCGCAGGCTCAACACCATGTGGAAGCTGCCAAGGCTTGGGTCTTGCACCCTCTGAAGCCACAGCCCAAGCTGTACCTTGGCCCCTTTTAACCATGACTGGAGCAGCTGGGACACAGGATACCAAAGCCCTAGACTCCACACAGAAGGGGGACCCTGGACCCAGCCCAGGAAAACATATTTTCCTCCTAGGCCTCCAGGCCTATAATGGGAGGGGCTGCTGCAAAGGTCTCTGATATGCCCTGGAGACATTTTCCCCGTTGTCTTGGTGATTTACATTTGGCTTCTCATTAGTTATGCAAATTTTTGCAGCTGGCTTGAATTTCTCCTCAGAAAATGGTTTTTTCTTTTCTATTGCATCCTCAGGCTGCAAATTTTCCAAACTTTTATGCTGTGCTTCCTCTTTAAACATAAGTTCCAATTCCAAACCATATCTTTGTGAATACATAAAACTTTTAACAGCACCCAAGTCACATCTTGAGCACTTTCCTGCTTAGAAATTTCTTCTGCCAGATACCCTAAATCATCTCTCTCAAATTCAAAGTTCTACAAATCTCTGGGGCAGGTGCAAAATGCTGCCAGTCTCTTTGCTGAAACATAGCAAAAGTCACCTTTATTCCAGTTCCCAAAATGTTCTCCATCTCCATGGGAGACCATCTCAGCCTGGACTTCATTGTCCATATCACTATTAGCATTTCAGTCAAAGCCACTTGACAAGTCTCTAGAAAGTTCCAAATTTTCCCACATCTTCCTGTCTTCTTCTGAGCCCTCCAAACTGTTCCAACGTCTGCCTGTTACCCAGTTCCAAAGTCACTTCTACGTTTTTGGGTATCTTTACAGCGGTGCCCCACTACCCAGTACCAATCTGCTGTATTAATTCATTTTCATGCTGCTATAAAGAACTGCCTGAGACTGGGTAATTTATAAAGGAAAGAGGTTTAATTGACTCACAGTTTCCCATGGCTAGGGAGACCTCTGAAAACTTACAATCATGGCAGAAGGTACCTCTTCAGAGGGTGGCAGGAGAGAAAATGAGAACCAAGCAAACGGGTAAGACCCTTATAAAATCATCAGATCCCATGAGAACTCACTCACTATCATGGGAATAGCATGGGGGAACCACCGCCATGATTCAATTACCTCCCACCAGGTCCCTCCCACAACATGTGGGGATATGGGAACTACAACTGAAGATGAGATTTGGGTAGGGAAACAGCCAAACCATATCACTAAGTAAATTTTTTTAATGAAAATGAAAATGTATTTAGAAAATGAGTATAAATATTGAACCGTTTTTATGCAGTCCTTAAAAGATACCCTGCTATTCAAGAGTTGCCCCTAAATTATATCTTTCTTATAAGCAAATTAATTCAGAAAATTATCACTTAATTTTGAGAATTTATATTAGATTCCTTAATGTATACTTTCATATTCAATAGCCACGCAATTCAACTTATAGAATTAAATTTCTAACATTGGTATGACAAGTAATTATTTCTCTAGAATCATTGGGCATCAGAGAATCCAGTTGATTGAATAATACAATGACAATTTTATACCATCTGAAGATTACTAATTAAAAAAAATCAAAAACTCTCCTTAGCACCAAAACTTGCCTTAAGATCTTGCTTTGCTGCCTGTCAATGAGGTATTTCGTGGTTTCTTCATGCCTCAGGGCTGAGGTTATGAAAATGAATTATCATCACATGTTTCAATGGAAAAGCAGCCAGACGGTTTAACCTTCCTAGTTTTCTGAATTCTGAATCAGTGGAATTCTGAGTTAATGTCAGAAGAAAGTTTTATTAGGAAACAAAGATAGGAAACCAAAGTAGCCTGGAAGTGCATTGAAAGGATACTACATACACATCATTCTGAGTAGACTTCAGCAAACGCACGGAGTAAAGAACGTGTATCCAAAGAGCAGCAGGATCTCCCAAGAGCAGCGAGTTCTTCCTGGACCAATATTTCTGCCAAGAACCCCACCTTAGATGTCCTGAATGTTGGAAGGTTTTGCATCAAGTCACAATCTCTTGTAATCTTACCAATAATAATAATGATAATCATAACTTCTGTGGCATCTCATTTGAGCCCATTGTGGCAATGTAATGTCTATGTGTGTATTTAAGCATTTTTACAGCAATGCTGTGTTGATAAGCACCATCCATTCCAATAGTCCTGATCCATTCAACAATAAGTGTCATTCTGCTGAAATGTTTCCTTCCTTGTCTCAGTCCAAAGGCAACTATGCTGGAAAAGCCTCAGCCAAATTTTTTGAACTACATTTGAGTTATACATGAACATTGGAAAAAAACTACACTTTTCCTGTATTTAAAATTTGTTCAGAATTATTCATTTCTTTTTATCTATAGCAGTATAAGGTAGTGGCACACTTGACTGCATTTAATTTTTTTCCTAATATTTCCTTAGCTTTATAAGTTCACTATTTTAAAAAATTTGAAATATATGCTAAGCTGTTCAATAAAGCTAATTTTAATGACATTCAAGAGATTTTTCTTCGGTTCCCCAGCCGATGTCCATGCTCCTCAATGAGGAAGGAAAAATCAATTCAATTATCAAAGCACGGTTAATTGCTTTCAAGATTAGGGTGATTTAAAGAGCAGCAAACTATTTTATCTGTACTCAGCAGTTTTGGCTAAGAATATTCTCCTAAGCGCACTGGAGGAGAAGTTTAAAATTCCATGAGTTCACATGTGACATCCTTCCCAGATCTTGCCTTGCTTGTCATTAATAGAGTTAATGGCAGGGGCTCTTATACCAAAGAGCCACAGCATGGGGACATTATTTTCAACTAGTATTATCTGTTTTGTCTCTCAAAAGACAGATATTTTTAGGCCTTGGTGCTTGGCAGTCCCTTTGAATATTTAGTCAAAGTAGATTTGTGAACATGCATAGAATAGAAAGAAAGCTTGTTTATCTACTTTATATATTCGCTGTGGACCAGAGGTCTTTTACTTCTAGTGCCACTTGAGTTTAGTTCAGTTATAGCAGCTTGTATCATGTTGGCAGAACCTTCTAGAAGCTATGATATGAGGATAGTAAAATGTGGCTTCTGCTCTTTGGGAGCTTACAGTCCAGAAAGGAGGGTAGACAGAAGGACAAATCATTTCATCTTCAGGGTAAAATGCAATTAGGATCCATGGAAGGCTCACCCAGAAAAGTTCCTGGGCAGCTGTGCCTGCTCTGAGGAGAGAAGGGTGGCATGAAGGTCACCAGGAGAAGGGAAATTATCTTCCAGGTGGAGGTAGACATGAGAGCACAGACAAAGAGATGTGAATCAGCTGGGTGTGCACAGGAAGCACTCTGCTACTATTAGGGCGTCAGCTACAAGTGAGAGAGGGGTGGGAAGTGAGGAGAGGAAGCTCTTAGGCTGAACATCAAGTGTCATCCTGCAGGCCATGGAGAACCACGAGGAGGCTTTAAATGGGGATGTAAAATGTATCTAGATCATGGTTTAAATTTCAACATCTTTTGATGATTAAAAACATATATGGATCACAGAAAATTAGGAAATTACAGAAGATTATAGAAAAAAATATATAATCTCACCACCTAGAGACAACCAGCACTAACACTACCATTGTGCTGTTTTTCCTAACAATTTTCCATATGCATGTGTGCACGGGTATATAAATAATGCATATGTATGTATATGTAATATATATAATGCATGTATATGTGGTAGTGATTTTCCTAACAATCTTTCATTTTATAAACATACATATAATGCACATGTATATTAAATTAACGAAAAGAAAAATGTATTTTCTTAACAGATGATCTGTGGAAGGGAGAGAGCAGCGTGCTGGAGGGGATGCTTTGGCAAGTCCGCTGAAGAACACAAGCGAGCCTCGACCGCTCCCCAGCGTGGAAGAAGGGAGGCAATAAATACTGCAAAGGAGGACGAGGAAGGAGCACTGAGTTCTATGTGGAAAGAAAGGGTCAGAAAGAGGAAAATGCCTATTCACATGCATGGCATTTAACAGATTTATCAGATATTTTGCTGTGTGATGTAAATATCCTCCTCTCTCTCTTTGAAATTTCTTGAGTGAATTCGACATTGTTCATCCATTCATGTTTATGTGCCAGCAAGCTTTGGAGCACTGTAAAAATAAAAAAGGTTAGACCACTGTTAGACATCTGGGAAACATCTATGTTACAGAAGGACTATGTATTAATTTGTCTCATTTGTGGGAAGGAAATACTATGATTAGAGAAGGTACATCTCTCTCTCTTATGAATGGAGTACATCTTATTTTTCTAAAATTTGTATTTGAACGTATTTATTTCTAATTGTCAAAAATGGGAAGAGAGAAATTTAAAAACTTTTTAGTTTCTCTTGTCCCACCATTTTATGTACTTCCAGGTTGTCAAGAAATTTGGAATTTTAGACTTAGATAATTTTCTAATGTATATTATAGATCTTTTATTTCAAGAATGTTTATATTTTAATTAAATTTCATAACTGCATTAAAATATACTTAACTATGTTTTTCTAGTTTTATTATTTAGTTTTTCATTTAGGAAATATTTATGTTTACATGTATGTGTGTATATATACACATATATACGTACATACATATATAGTTGCCCTTCTAGAATTCTTTAGATTGATTGCATCTCTATTGACTAGATAATGGTATATGTCTTTTTCATTTATGTATTTATGTATTTATTTATTTATAAGACAGTCTCATTCTGTCACTCAGGCTGGAGTGCAGTGGCACAATCTCAGCTCACTGTGACCTCCATCTCCTGGGTTCAAGTGATTCTCCTGCCTCAGCCTCCTGAGTAGCTGGGACTACAGGCATGTGCCAGCACACCCAGCTAATTTTTGCATTTTTAGTAGAGATGGTTTTTCACCATGTTGGTCAGGCTGGTCTGGAACTCCTGACCTCAGGGGATCCGTCTGCCTCCACCTCCCAAAGGGCTGGAATTATAGGTGTGAGCCACCACGCCTGGCCAGTATATGTCTTTGGATAAAATTTTTTCAGAAAGAGTGAATGAACTATGATAACTAATCTTTACTTAGCACTTCCCATGTGCCAGTCACTATTCTTTATCTGTATTAACTCATTTAATCTAGACAACATCCCCATGAGTAAGTTACCATTACCCAAGTAGTGAGTCTTGGGATGGGTTGAAGGAAGGATGACTAGGTATAGGGAGATCAATCAGGAGGTGATTACAAGAAACCTGGTGAGGGACAAGGGAGGCCTCAGTGAGAAAGAGACAGATGTGAGAAATGTCATGGAACTGAAAATGAAACAATTATGGGCTGAATAGGTATCAAAGCAAGAATAGTGAGTAGGGGCCAGCTGACCCGGTTGGCCAGGGACTCTTGAGGTTTTAGCATGAATAGACCCACTCCTGGGAGGCCTTTCGATCCCAGACAAACAGGGATGGTTGGTCATTCTAGGAGGCAGTGACAGTCGTGAGATTTCATTTCTGGCTAGCTCAAAGAATTATGGTGTCTTTAACAAAAACAGGATGCACCGGTGGAAAGAGGCCTACGGGAGAAAAATAACCAGTTAGGTTTGGCATGGTAAGTGTGGGGTTCCTGCGGGGCAGCTGGCCGTGGGACCCAAGCTCATAGCAGACTTGATCAGAATGAGAGTCACAGGTGGGGAGCTGCTCACCTGGAAGCAGCTGAAGCTCTGATATTAGGTAAACTTCCCCCGGGAGAGAGTTCAGAGAGAACAGTAATAAGAGAAACAACGGGTCCTTGAGTGGCTCTATTTAAGGGACAACCACTATCATCTACTTTATGCAAACACGGAAGTGATGACACAAAAAAGTAACTCACCTAAAATCCCACAGCTATCAAGTGGCAGAGCTGAGATTTGAGCCCAGTCATTATGATGCCAAAATGCACATACTTAACTGTTTCACTGTACTCTGTGGTGTCACTTAAGAACCCTTACATACTCAAGAAGACTTCTACTGTGACCACCACTTTTAAACAATAAAAGTAGGCACAATCAAGAGGAAAACTGAAAAGTTTTCATTGAATTTGTCAATTAGGAAGTCATTGAATGCTAGAGCTATTTTCAGAGGAATCAAGAGGTAGAACCAGGTTAGAGTTGGTTGAAGATGGGAGGGAACTACT
Source organism: Colobus angolensis palliatus (assembly GCF_000951035.1). Taxonomy (NCBI): domain Eukaryota; kingdom Metazoa; phylum Chordata; class Mammalia; order Primates; family Cercopithecidae; genus Colobus; species Colobus angolensis. Next base: position 8,954,705 of record NW_012119598.1, on the reverse strand, counting down.
AATTGGAGTATGTTCTATGTTCAAAGAAGAAAGTGTGTTTAGATACATAAATATCTACCTATCTCTGTCTAAATATATATATGTGTGTGTGAGTGTGTGGGCATGTAGCATATAATTAGCCCCTTTCCTATAAAGAGATTGAGACTGAAAGGCATCGGTATATGAAAGGAGACAGCCTAGCATGTTTATAGGCTGAAAGCACCATAAGAAAGAGAAAGAGAGAAGTAAATAATTGAGGGAGTAAGTCTGAGGGAAATCAGAAAGTAGTGGAATCACGAGCATAAGAGAAAAACTGGCCTTAAATAATAGGTTGGTGCAAAAGTAATTGTGGATTTGCCATTACTTTTAAGACTCTTTTCTCCTAAGCCTGGAAATAAGTGGTTAAGGTGGGCCCAGGTGGAGTCTACAGCTGGGGTTGACCAGAAGCTGAGTGAACACTGCACTGCATGGGTGCCAAGTTTGTTGCAAATAAGAGACATAGGGGTTGGATGAGGGCTTCCGGGGGGTGCTGAATGCTTGGAAGACACTCTGGGGAGAATGGCAGGTGCTGCAATATAGATAAAAAAAAAGATGACCAAGTTGTACTGCAGACTTAGCTGAGACCAGAGGACAGGCATATGGAGGGAATTCTTTTCAGTGGGCGTTTGCAGTTCTGTTATCATACTAATATTCGTGAAACATTATTATGTGTGCAGCTTGGAACTAAGTGCTCTTTCAGCAGCATTACACTTAACAACTCCATGAGGCATGAGTCCTTCCTCCCACTCTGAAGATTCAGGAAACTGAGGCATAGAAATTTTTAAATGAATATACTGTATGTCTACAGTTAGTAAGAATAGGAGTAAGAAAGTCAACTATGGAACTTAATATTCCCTTAGTGCCTGAAGGAGGCTAAAATCAAAAAGCATTAAATTCAGAATAAATTATAGTTTACTAGATTTATCAGAACAAATTGTTAGGAAACGTCGGCTGAAAAGAAGGCAACATGGTGTGCTAAGTAATAAGGACCATCACGAGTCTTTTCTAACAGAAACTTCAGGACTTAAATCTAAGGGACTGGGCCACTCATGATGGCAAGTTTTTACAGAATCACTTACACAAGCATCATGTAGGCGTGTGGTCCAAGACCCTGCCCACCCTGGCCTCGACACCTTGCCAGCCTCATCGAGCTCTACTGATCTGCTCACTAACACACATTAGCCAAAATCCTGGGGAACACCAACAGCTAAGGGTGCAATCCTCAAGGACAAGTCCATGTAATATTTAGAACGGATTTCTGGTTATTCATGTGGGCCATTTGGCCATCAGAACTGGATAACCGGGGAATTGTTTAATGAGGCTTCTTGGTAGTTGCGGCCTTCTCTGTGCCCCTTCAGTATCTTGCGCCACATTTGCCATTTCAGATCCCATCACATTTTCTTACAGTTGTTGGTTTGCACACATTTCTCCCCAACTCACAGAGAATAGACAAAATACGACGATATCCACAGGACTATCAGACTATCGGCTACATACTAGGTGATTTGTATATATTTAAAGAATGAGTAAATGATGAAAGGAATGAATGAACAAGCCAATTTTAGGTTTCATTTGAATGAAACGTGGTTGCACAGGTGACGGTCATCAGACATTGATGACTACTTTCAGTTAATGGGATCTTTAAAATGTAGCACAGTGTATAAAGTAGTTTCAAATTTAATGTTGATGAAGAGGTTACCAACTAGAGGTTCTGATAGGCTTGCAATAAAGAAGAGTTCATTCTTTATTCCATCATTTGAGATCCTACAAGATTTAATCCCAAACTACCTTTTTTATGATATTTCTCTATATTCTCCTTAAAATGCCCATCATTTCAAACAACTCTTAACTGATCCTTGTTTAAACCCCTACTTGTCTATGTTCTTCCCACCACCTGAATTGACTTTCCTTTCTATGTTTGCAATTTAAAATCTTCCCAAGCTCCAAGCTAAGCTCCCATCTCCTTCTTGACAGCATGTAACATTACTGTGGTTAGAAGAAATCTCCCCTTTTTCCTTTTTTTTAAATAATTTCCATGTTTATTTTGGATTCAGGGGGTACACATGCAGGTTTGTTACATGGGTATACTGCGTGACACTGAGGTTTGGGGTACGAGCGATCTCATCACCCAGAGAGTGAGCACAGTACCCAACAGGTAGTTTTTCAGCCCTTGCCCCTCCCTTCCCCTCTCACCCCTCTAGTCAGTAGTCACCAGTTCCAATTGTTCCCATCTTTTTGTCAACAATTACCCAATGTCTGGCTCCCACTTATAAGTGAGAACTAACCCTTAACCTCTTCCACCTATTGCAGTTAGAAATCTCATTGTGACATCCACAAGGCAAGTGAATATTTGAATATTGGCTCAATCATTAACTAATTTTGCCACCTTAGAAAAGTCACCTAGCCTTTCTGAGCCTCATAATCTTCATCTGCAAATGGAAACATAGTAATTCCTGCCTCTCGTTGTTACTATGAACACTGTAATATTGAATATAATTAAACACTCTTCCTCATCCTTCTTATAATTGCTTGTGTTTGGGTAAGCTGGTCTACTAGACACAAGTTCCTCGAAGGCAGAAGTACTCTTCAATGAATCTTCACAATACTCCAAACGCGTAATACTCAATAAAAATTAAAATGAATATGTAATCTGTCTGTGTCCTTTCTGTGCAAATAGAGACTGCGAAGATAATTAGAAACAGGGTTTTTTCCCCCTTAGTTATGTTAGCTGTTTTCTCCTATACACTTGCCCTTATTTCATTTTTTATTAAAGACCTAAATAAAAAAAAGCTAGACTGTGTTTAGTCAGTCACTAATTCTAGATTAGTAGTAATTTTAGTTACGTGATTTTTATTGAGTATATCCTCCAACACTGATATAATTATAAAATAGCTGCACATTCATGTTACTACATATTTTACACATACATGGAAATAACTTAGAACAGTGCCTAGTGCATAGTAACTGATCGATCAAAGTCAGCTATTATTATAATTGTTAGTACAGAAAACAATGATTAGGAATTGTTTGTGGTTTCTTTTGTTGCAAGCAGCAGAAATTAATTGTCAACCTTTAACAAGAAAAAAGATCCCATGAAATGGTTCCTTATCATTTACAGAATTAGAGGGAGAACGGAGAAATTATGAAAAGCATAGAACATTGCTGGAGGGCATTGCTATTGGATGACAAGCACCAATCTCTTTCCGGAAACAATCTTTGGTCAAGATTTTTCTTTTCCTGGAAAGGAGAAATGGACTTCAAAGGAATTTTGGACCACCCCAGAGGAGCGTGGGCTAATGATTGGCAGCCTTTCTGAGCCCAATACTAGGACCAGCAATGGGCAAGCAGGAGGAATATATGTTCCGTACAAAACTTAAAGAGGAACTCATCATTATATCATGCTCGGCTTTGTGAATTTTTCTAGACTCTCTTTGTGGTTTTTTTAATTTTACCATTTGCCAATTTATGGGAATCAATATGTGGGGAACTGTAGACTACAAATATGGGCTTTGTTCTAATTAGGAATTTTGTTAAATTTTATTTAAGCAAAGGAAAAGATAACCCTAAAGCTCCAAGCCAGTCCCTACAGGTTATTAAGCAAATAGGGAGATGTACAACTAACCCCATAAATACGTTATTGTTGTTCTCTGCATTTGACAATTCAATTTTCATTGATTATTATCTGTGGCACAAAGGTTTTGAGGCAAAGTCTGTTCAGTGATAGGTAAATACGTGGAATGCTTCCTGTCAGGTTCATTTATTCAACACGTATTACAAGCCCTGGCCTGGGGCTAGGGAGACAAAGGTAAACAAAGCTCACAGACCAATGCTGGAGACGAGACACACTCATCATCACACAGGTAAGTATATGGCTACAGAGGAGGACAAATTCTACGAAAAAAAAAGAAAACTTCCTATGAAAAATATAATTGGAAATTCTCCTTTATATTGAGTAATCAAAAAAGGCTTTTCTGAGTCAGTGAGAGATGATAACGATGGCAGAGATGAAGATATGGATTCCAGATACATTGCAGAAGAGAGAATTTACAGGACTTCACACAACCTGATTGAGAAAAGGTGAGTCCCAGGTTCCTGGCATGAGAAACCAGGTAAATGGGGATGCCACTTACTGAGATGTGGTCACTGGAGTAGCAGTAAATCCAGAGGGGATGGTGAAGTGTTAAAGTTGTTAAATTTGAGCTGCTACATGATACTCCAGTGGAAATATCAGGAAATCAGCAGGAAGATACAGTGGTCTGAGCATAAAAGAGCCAGGGATGAAGATATACTTTTGGATGTTGTCATATGTAGATGTTAACTGGAGTTGTGGACAAGGGCAAAATTGCTGAACGAGAGCATGGACAATGAGATGAAGTGGAAACTCAGGGCACAGCACTGGAAATTCCAACTTTCGGTAATGAATAAGCAGGAGAAACCCCCAGAAGAGACTGAGAGTGTCCCAAGACATGTGGACAGAAGAAAGTTGCATACACACGATCAGAAAATGAGAAACATCACAGGAGATGCATGTAATCTGGAAATTTAGAGGAGAGAAATTATGTCCAATCATGGAACCAGCTTTAGACAAATCAGTTTTCAAGTGCAACTGCCTTTTCCAGCCTATCCTGGCTAGAAACCAGTTGCACTGAAATATAAACTTGTAATAAGTTGCTTTTTCAGAACATGTTGGTGGCATTGTCAATCTTGGAAAACAAGAGGATGAGACAACATCTCTGGATGACTAAGAATCAGAAAACTGTCCTAACTCTTTTAATGACATGATTATGGGAACTGACTTGTGTTGGGAAGCAGTTGGGAAAGTTAAACCATCTTTGTAAAAAGGTCTCTCTTTGTATTGGGCTTGCACCAAGCCTTTCCTCACCTCTCTTGAGTGACACCAACATAATGTGCCATGACGTTGTCTTAAAACCAAGACTCTCAAAAGGCTGTGGCCCCTATGCAAAAGGAGAATGGTTTCTATTATCTGTGGCTTAGACATCAATGAAGAGATTTCACATGAGCTATAATTGGAATCGTGGGTGGGCTGGGACCTGCAGAGACAAGAGTGAAACAAAAACAGACAAAGACGTCTGCAAGGTGTTTGCATGTGCAAACACGTGTGTGTGGAAAGGCAGAGGACAATCACAGAGGAGAGGGAGCTGCTTATAGTGGCCAGAGCATCAGTGGCCTGAATGAGGGCAAAGTGAGATAAGGCAGCAGAAGTCATATAAAGCCTGGCCTATGAACAATATTAAATTCCAGACCAAGAACGTTGTCAATGGGAGAGGATATTCTATGTGAAGGGTTGAGCTGGGGAACTCTGTTTGTGTGTGTGTGTGTGTGTGTGTGTGTGTGTGTGTGTGTGTGTTTAATTGATCTGCATTTTACTGTTCTCTGTTCCTACTCCTTGATATGGAGAAAGAAAAGTAAATCCTCAGGAAAATAATGTCTGAGAATAAAGCTCTCTTGTCCCAAAAAGGCTAGTGATGAAGGAGGAAGAAGAGGACCTGCAAAACAACAAAGACCTGGCAGCAGAGGGAGGTAATCAGCAGGAAAATCTCCACTTGCCAAATCCTCACACCAGCGACTACAGGCTGGAGTCACTCCCCAAGTCTAATGATTTGACGCCTGAGACCTCTGGACCCAGAAAGAATGAAACAAACCTCTGTTCTTCCATAGGACATTTGCTCTTACCTCGCTCTTCAGAGCAGTTGCCTGACTTTTGTTTCCAGTCTCCTTCTGTCCCTTCCCCAAGTCCTCAGGGAATATTTTAGAATTAAAAAAAAAAAATTACATGATTAAGCTGAGTTATAGAAGAATGGCCAAGTAGTGGGTCTTGGGCTGGGTTGAAGGAAGGATGACTAGGTATAGGGAGATCAATTAGGAGGTGATTACAAGAAACCTGGTGAGGGACAAGGGAGGCCTCAGTGAGAAAGAGACAGATATGAGAAATGTCATGGAACTGAAAATGAAACAAATTATGGGCTGATTAGACATGAAAGCAAGAATAGTGAGTAGGGGCCAGCTGACCCGGTTGGCCAGGGACTCTTGAGGTTTTAGCACAGATAGATCCACTCCTGAGAGGTCTTTCAACCCCAGACAAACAGGGATGGTTGGTCACTCTAGAAGGCAGTGACAGTCCTAAAATTTCAGCTCTGAGTAGCTCATAGAATTATGGTGTCTTTAACAAAAACAGGATGCACCGGTGGAAAGAAGCCTACAGGAGAAAAATAACCAGTTGGGTTTGGCATGGTAAGTGTGGGGTTCCTGTGGGGCAGCTGGCCGTGGGACCCAAGCTCATAGCAGACTTGGTCAGAATGAGAATCACAGGTGGGGAGCTGCTCACCTGGAAGCAGCTGAAGCTCTGATATTAGGTAAACTTCCCCCGGGAGAGAGTTCAGAGAGAACAGTAATAAGAGAAACAACGGGTCCTTGAGTGGCTCTATTTAAGGGACAAAGGAAGGTAGAGGAACTGGAGACGGAGACAAAGAGGGAGAGGACAGTGGAGCAGAAGACAGGGCTGAAGGGAAAGGAGAGAAAGGAAGGCGTGTGCAGGCAGCTGTTCTTCAGTGCTCCAAGATTAAAGAGGAGAGATTGCAGCATAGAAGATTAGGCCTTTGGATTTAGTGGCTAAGATGTGATTGACGGCCTTGGAGAAGAAATTTTACTGGTAGTAAGGGTTGAAACTCTGCATCAAGAAATTCCAGAGTAAATGGGCAGAGACACAGAGGAAATGCAAAAATAGTCTCTCAAGGAGCTTGGCAATGTAGAAAAGAAGGATGATGGCAGGTCACGGTGGCGCATGCCTGTAATTCCAGCACTTTGGGAGGCCAAGGCGGGCAGATCACCCGAGACCAGCCTGACCAACATGCTAAAACCCATCTCTACTAAAAGTACAATAAAAAAAAAAATTAAGCCGGCATGTGCGGGCACCTGTAATCCCAGCTACCCAGGAGACTGAGACAGGAGAATCCCTTGAACCCGGGGGGGGGCGGAGGTTGCAGTGAGCCGAGATCGCGCCACTGCACTCCGACCTGGGCAACAAGAGAGAGACTCTGCCTCAGAAAAAAAAAAAAAAAGGATGACAAGCTAGTAAGCTATTTTAGCATCACATTAGCTTTTAAAACACTAATGGACAATTGATAAGTGGCCGTGGTATGGAAAAGCACTGTAAAATTATCAAATATTTACCAGTAACCAGTGATGGGACTTGGTGAGGCACTAGCCCCCCAATCCACTGTCCCTGAGGTCTGTGACTGGATAACTCAGCTCAGACATTTTCCAAGGTTTCTTCCACCTTCACTGAACTTTCTAGAATTTCAGACCACGAAACAAACAACCATTCTTCTGTGACGCCAAACTGATTTTCCCCAATTATCTAAAGCAGCATCGTCTGATAGAACGTACCATAAGGATGGAAATGCTCTATTTCAGCGGCATCAAATGCCATGACCACGAGCCACATGTGGCTATTGAGCGCTCGAAATGTGGCCAGTGTGATGGATTAACTGAATTTTTAATTTTATTTAATTTTAATGAATTTAAATTTAAATGGCCGCATATGGCTGGAACCTAATGTATGCGATCGTGCAGCCCTGAGGAACCATCATGAAATTCTCAGAAAATTTCAAACTCAATTTAGAATATTTGCATACCATGTGCTATATTTTGCTGGACTGTGAAACAGACAAGCTTCTGAGTACATTACCTGCCAAAACGTTTTACCAAATAAATGCACGATGAAAGAAAGCTGGGTTGGCTACTACCAGGGTAACCGTCCTGGCAGAGAATGAGTTTCACCACGAAAGAAAAATGCCTCTAAAAAGGTTAGTTTCACTTTCTGTTACTAAACAAAGCAGCCCCAAATGCGTTAGGAGAAACTTGCTGAGTGGGAGACAGGCTCAGAAGCATGCTGGAATTAGATCACTGCATCTAGAGCTGGTGTGTACCTAAATTACTAAATTAGTCCTAATTGGTTAACTGGTTTAACTGATTATGTTAGAATAAAAGCTGCTGAAGGCTAGATAAAGCAAAGTTTATTATCTAAATAACACTATTTTTAAAAAAATTAGCACATGTCATAATGTAGTATAAAAGGCATTGAACTAGTTGACTTGGATTGTGGTCCTGATCATAGCATTTATTAGTTACAAAGTAAAGTTAAGATAGCTATGCTACCTGGGCCTCAGTTGGCTCATTTATAAAATGAATCAGATCCTACACTAACAGCAATAATGATAATCATTATTACAATAAGTCCTGAGATGGCCAACTTTGAAATTTTATTAAATAGGCCACCTCTCACATACATTACATTAATGATTCTCTGATGAAACATTTACAATTAAAAGTGGCACCCCAGTGTGGCAGTTCCCCAATAAGTTAAACATGGAATTACCATATGACTCAGCAATTCCACTCAAAAGAATTGAAAACATGTTCAAACAAAACCTTGGACAAGAATGTTCATAGCATCACTATTCATAATAGCCAAAAGGTGGATAAATGAATTGTGGCATATTCATACAACAGAGTGTCATGACCATATAAAGGAATGTAGAATTGATACATGCTTCAACCCGGATGAATCCTGAAAACCTCATGTGAAGTACAGAAGCCAGACACAAAAGCCAATGTATGATATAAAATGTCTAGGACGGGCAAACTCACACAGACAGAAGCAGATAATTTGTTGCTGGGGTACAGGGGAGGACTAGTGGGAGTGACTGCTGATGAGATGGGGTTTTCTTTGGGGATGATGAGAACATTCTGGAACTAGACAGCAGCTTGCACCACACTGTGGATGTACTCAATGCCTCTGAATTTACATTTTAAAATGGTTAAAATGGTAAATTTTATGTTACGTGTCTCATGCCACAATTTTTTTTAATGCTAGAGAAAGAGTGGAATCGCTCATTTGAAAACTGATTAAACTAAAAAAAATAAGATTCTTCTATGGGTTGACAACCATTTCATGAAATACTCACCTAATAATCTAGTAATTCATTCTAAACTTCCTCTAGATCTACAGCCCCATGTATAAAAAGAGGACAGTGAATTCGCTAGATCAGTGGTTCCAGCCATGATGTCAGACACACTAGTTTCTGTCAGTCAGTTGTATGAAAAGGGAAGAACTACATCTAATAGAATGGCGTTGGGTATAGCCTACAGTCCATGTCACCCATGAAAAAGTCCCAGACTCAAAACCTGGCTACCTAGTAGGGAGCATCCTCATGGAAGAAAGGTTTGGACTCACTCATTTAAATGATTCAGTATGAAATAGCTGCAGCCTATAAGCACCTCAGAATGGTGCTAGAATAATGTCAGGCCATTTTCTTAAAGAGAACACCATGAAATGATCACCAAGAATATTTTTTAAATGTGAGTTTTAGGCCAACACCTTTTCCCAGGTATACTCCATGCTATAGCAAGGGATTTCAGAATAAATCTTCCATCTGGCCCATTGGGATATTCTACAATGAGCAGGCCACAGATGCTTTAATAATCTCTACCAGTCATTCACGACCTGCTAAAGACCAAAGTAAGGACAGTTTACAAGGAAAATAATAAAGTAGGTGAGACCAAGGCCCCACCAGCAACTCAAGGAAAATGGAAGAAGCAACTAGGAAAAAGGAGAAGAAAATGTCAGAGGCACCAAAAGAATGATTCAAAAATTTGGCTGTATCACTGGAATTTTTTTCTAGAGAAAATTTTCAGCATGGGTATGACTAATGTCCTAAGGTGTGGATTTTCTCCCCTGATATATAACTTGCACCAAATGCTTTACCATTAACTCAGGTATGGTAAACATATTTATAAATGTCTTCTACCTCTTTGAATACTAAACTAAAAAATCTCTCAATAGTGAGTCAAAATATAACTAAATTTGTACCATTTTCAAGTAGATGTTAACATTTAGAAACACATTTTATTCCCTGTGTTGACTTTAGATCTTTTAGATGCACACATCCCCGGAGAATGGTTTAGGTACTTCGAGAAAGTTATTACACATCCTGGGCACTGTGTAGACTTTTAGTCAAAATGGAAACACTCAAAGCCTCTGAGACAGACGAGAATTTGTTGTGCAAAATCCTCTTAAAATTAAAATGCCCCGATGCAACATTTTTCAGTTGAAGGGTACAGAATACACACCAGGCATTTAAAACACTGAGTTGGGTAAGAAAAGCTTCATGTTGGGCTTTTCCTCTTTTTTAAACTTAGCGATTTTTCCATTTATACAAAAGCCAGATTTGGTAAAAATCTCAGGCAGTCCTTCATGTAGATTCAAACCTTCACTCAGGGAAGGGAGACATCTACTGGTGGATAAAATAAAAAATTTAGATCGATCGATCGATCGATCGATCTATCTATCTATGCAGATGTATATATATAAATTATATATAGAATATAGATTATATATTCTATAAATACATACACACACATAGATACACATATAAATACATACATACACATACCACATCCTGTAATCACAAAACAAGTACTCAACCAAAGGCATTTTGTAGATATTAAAAAGGACACAGTTAAAATCTACTTTAATATGAAGATCATGGCCTGAAGCAGAAAGTTACAAAGGAATGACGCAGGCAAGCACAGTTGGTTAATGTGGCGTAGAGAAAATACAGCGCAGCAACCTCTGTGGACGAATTAGGTAATTATACAGTTCGTTTCTCACTGAAAATTCCAGTATTATTTCAACTTAGCAAATTCTCATTTTTAATGTGATTTATTTTACTCTAACGTAGTAACTACCCCAGATTATTATTTTTTGTGTGTGTGTGAACCACTGACATTATTTTGGGTCATTTCTAAATTTTATTTTCGTCTCAATCTATGTAAAGATCATCCTGAGTTTTTATTTATTCATTCATTTATTTTATTTGAACCATTAATGCTCAGTTGGGTCATGTTTTCTGGCATGGTGTCAAAGAATATCACTGGACCTGCTTATGTGGATGTCACTGTCATCTGCTGACTGATCAGTGAAGCAAGAGAGAGAATTTCTTCTCAGCACATGAAGGCCCCGTGCCTTCTTGCTATTTCTCTTTCTTCTCTAAAAAGGAAAGAACAAAAAAAAAATCCTTTCCCCAATCAGCAGTAATCTCTCCAAAGGTCTTTTAATTTCAAAAGTCATAAGTGTTAATTAGCTATTATTAAGTGCCCTCTGTATAAATTAACATGATTGATGAAAAAATTAAGGCTAATGAAAAATGTAGCAATGCATGTATTTTTAAGCGACTGTATTAAAAGATGGCGGTCCCTCTGGACAGAAACTAAGGCCTTCTGTTCTGTATCCCGACTTTATTATCTCTTGCTATCTTTCCCCCAACACTTTTTTTTTTTGGCACTAGGAAAAAAATGCTGAATCTTTGACTTTAATTCAGTAGTTTGATCCTTTCTTTCTTTTTTCTTTTTTTTCTTTTTTTTAACTTGGCACACTAAATTTCACACCTTTATTTAATATTGTCCCATGGGGTACAAAGTCCCTCTTTTAACACTCCAAGTGGAAGTAAAATGTCATTTCTATTTAGAAAAGATCAAGTCCAGCTCCTCTCCAGAGTGGAACTGGGGTGCGAAGCGGCCGATGAGACCGCCCTGAGGGCCACCCACGCTGTGGCGCGGAACCAGGAGGGCTGACCAGTCACTGCCTTGCCTCCTTCCATTTCCTTACCTCACTCTTTTGAGTATTTGGGACCTAGTTCAAAATTAACAAAAGTTTTTCACAAAAATTAAAAAAGAACCTACAAACCTATACCTTCTCTTGAAAGTTAAATAATGTAAATTCCACACTGACTATTGCTAGAACTTTTTTACTACAAGCAAGATTGTCACAATGACAACAGCTCCATAAATGAAGATTTGGGGTGTACAATGAGCACCCTGCGACTTAATTCAAAGCAAATATTGGTGAGAAATTTCAAGAATAAAAGGTGTTCAAAAGTCATGAAATAAAATTACCGAAATGTGCAGAAAGAAATAATTGGTCATTTAAAGCTATGAACAGAAATCTTTTCAGACAAGGCATGAAATAGATTCTCATCTCCTACAGATAATTAGAAAGGGAGTCACGACAGGTACTCATGATCGTAAACATTTTAAAATATCACACTTTGATCCTGTATTGAATCTAACCCTGAGAAGATAAAAATCCCTGCATCTTTCCTTTAAAAGAAAATAGGAAAACCACTATTTTATGTTCACTTTATAAAGGATTACGGAATTTTGCAAATGTACAGAACTTCTAATGCCATCAAAATAACTTCAAATTTGCACCTCCAAATTTCCTGACATGTCTCTAAATATGCACAATGTCTTCATGAGGTCCAAACACAATATATAATCTATGCAGGCCATAAGCGAGTTAGCTTGCCTGTCTGCCCATAGTAATGGCTTGGGCAGGTGTGTTTTCATCCTCTTTATCAATTTCCCGCCCTGCATCTCGTAGAAATCTCTCTCCTTATGAATACATAAGAAGCCAGTGATAGTAAACCCAGCCTTGTGTCTGACCTTTGGGGCAATGTTTACTTTGCCAACTTGCAGTTGAGACGATTGTGACTTGCATCCCTTCATTCTGTTCCATTGCATTTTTATGTTCTCTAGGAGCTCTGCGCTCTCTGCAGACTGTCATTCATTGTTCAAAGGTGTTCCAGCATGCATCCAGGGGTGACTGGCGCAGACGCTGTCGAGGTGGCTGTGCTAATTAGCTCCCTGCCTTTCAGCAGGAGAATGTTCAGCAGCTGAGAGCAGAGCATTTATGAGATGCATTCACATATCACTTGCAGGGACAAAAGGAGGAAAGAAAACCCAGTGGTAAAAATCAGAAATGGGTTCAAAATCATCTTCACAATTATTGACTGATCTATTATACAAGAAGATGCAACGGCATTCAGTGTTAGAAGGATTTCATGGTTGGTGCCAGCCTCTTTTGCCAAACAAGGAGAGAAGATCCTATTTAAATTAGGAAGCCGTAAAAGACTAAGTTTAATAATGAGGTTTGGAAAAACAAAGTAATTTAGTGCTACTTCTGGTTTTATATTATTTATAAAGCCTGTAGATCTACAACTGTGCATTACTACCAGAACAAATGAGCAAGATGGGTGTGGAATGTGCTAAATGTCTTTCTCACCCTGCAAATCCCTGTAAAAGCAGAAGCACCAAATGGCCTTTTATAGAAAGATTTAGTGAGGGACACGATGCTGTTTTTAAAAAAGACCAGATTGGCTGTATTGTGACTTGGCATTCAAATCTGAAAAATGCTTCTTGGTTTTCTCAAATATTTTCATTAACATTTTCCTCCCCAGGGAGTCATAATTAAGTGATCAATGACGTTGCTCTGTTTGCTACCATGAAAAAGTGGAAGAAAATCTTCCAAAGCAGGAACATACATGTATGCTAAATTTTTGTTTTATTTTATTCAAGTTCCAGGCTAAATGTGCAGGATGTGCAGGTTTGTTACATAAATAAACATGTGCCATGGTGGTTGCTGCACCTATCAACCTATCACCTAGATATTAAGCCCAGCATGCATTAGCTATGATGCTCTCCCTCCCCATCTTCCTCACTCCGCCTCCAACAGGCCCCCATATGTGTTGTTCCCCTCCCTGTGTCCATGTGTTTTCATTGTCCAGCTCCCAATTATAAATGAGAACATGCAGTGTTTGGTTTTCTGTTCCTGCATTATTTGCTGGGGATAATGGCTTCCAGCTTCATCTATGTCCCTGCATAGGACGTGATCTCATTCTTTTTTATGGCTGCATAATATTCCATGGTGTATATGTACCACATTTTCTTTATCCAGTCTATCGCTGATGGACATTTGGGTTGATTCCATGTCTTTGCTATGTGCTAAATTTCACTTAAGTATAATTTAAAATGAAACCTAGAAAAAAACTGAAATTTAAAAAAGAGTTACACTAGATAAATTATCACGGTGAAAGAACATGTCATAGAAATCTCAGTTAAGCAAAGAAGGTATCTGTGTCTTGGAAACAGGCAGATCTCAGATGCAAAACAGAAAGGATGGTTTCTTTTAAATTTCATATTGTTAAACTATACTCAACTGAAATAAGCAGGTAGTTGGATCTGGTGCTTTTCAGTGAGTTTGTTAAGAGGGGTAAAAGTAAAAACTCATGTGCCTTCCTATCTTACCTCCTCACACAGAAACCCTCTCTCTGGTCAGCCCAAGGTATCCTCCTGGTGAGCATGAGGTGTCAGGTGGGTGAGACTAGGATGGCATAGACTAATGGGTCTCCACTGGTGATCCCTGGACCAGAAACATCAGCACCACTGGAACTCACTAGAAATGAAAATTCTTAGTCCCCACCCTGCCCTACTGAATCAGAAACTCAAGGGTGAAGCCCAGCAACCTGTTTGCATGAGCTCTCCAGGTGACTCCTCTGTGACTTCTCTCAAGCTGGAGAACCACTGCTACAGAAAGAATCAGAGAATGGAGGAACGAATGAAGAATCACTGTTTCATTTCTGACATCAGATATAAAGTTTAACTGTAGAAAATCGGTCTAAAAGGATAGCATTCTGGAGGACAAAGAGATTTTCTAAATTTCTTTAGCTCTCATATTTAACATTTCAAGGGCTAAGCCAAGTGAGTAGTTCATAACATTTTGTATTAGGAAAATAACAAAATCCCACTCCTTGCCACTCAGAGAGACAGTGGAAAGAGAAAATCAGACAGAAGAGAGGAAAGAGAAGACATATATGCCTTGTTAGCGCCATCCTGAGACTTCTGCATAAGTGACCTTTGACTGCTAGGGACCGGGTGCTGTTGCTATAGAGGGTGATGCTCACTGACTGGAGGGGTCCAACCATAGTTAGGAGGGAAGAACGTTGTGGCCAAGCAGAGGGATGTTCTAGTTTGCATACCCAAGCCACCCCTGATTTCCATATGGAATTGACACTGGTTTGAGAGCCAGAGAAGCCATCGCGGCAGAGAATATGGTGAGCCCAAAGTTGAGGCTGCAGGGTGTGTAGCCTGGGACACAGCAGTCACTTGGAAGGGTCTGCAGCATCTGTAAGGCCAGGAGCAGGCTGGGTCCCTGGGGAAGGTCCCAGGTTCCAGTCCTGACCTTAGACCTGGACAAGAGGCATCCAAGGCCGAGTGCCTCAGGCCCCATGTTTTAGCAGGCACAGCATGTTACACACACACACACACACACACACACACACACACATCCAGGCGAATACATTGGTTGAATAAGGAATAAAAATAAAATATTCAGAATTAAATCATATAAAACTATTATCATGAGTTCATGTCCTTTGCAGGGCCACGGATGAAGCTGGAAACCATCATTCTCAGCAAACTAGCACAGGAGCAGAAAACCAAACACCGCATGTTCTCATTCATAAGTGGGAGTTGAACAATGAGAACACGTGGACACAGGGAGGGGAACATCACACACAGGACCTGTTGGGGGATGAGGGGCAAGGGGAGGGAGAGCATTAGGACAAATACCTAATGCATGTGGGGCTTAAAACCTAGATGACAGGTTAATAGGTGCAGCAAACCACCATGGCACATGTATACCTGTGTCACAAACCTGCACGTTCTGCACATGTATCCCAGAACTTAAGGTAAAATACATAAATAGATACATAAAATAATTATCTAAAATAGTATACATGACCAAGCAAATATAATGGTATTATATATGGAATTTAGGAATGAAAAACTGGAACATATGCATCCACCTAATTCTTCCAATGACACTTTCCCAGAGTCATAAAAAGCCAAATGCCTATAGGGATGGTTTTGTGGGATAAGAACACATGGGCATCTCCATCGCTTGTGATCCAGTGCCCAGGGTTGGCACAGCATGCCCACAACCTATCTACTCTCGTGACTAGCACCGTTCAGATGCCAGGGATACACCTCACATACTTTGTGATCTCAAAACAAGGTGACTGCTTCTCCGTGCCGTTATGAGGTGGCCCTACTGCTGATGTTAGAGATTGGCACCGCTTCAAAGCAGAGGGGCTTTGAGCAGAGGAAGCACTCAGTGTATAAAATTCTTTCTCTCGGCAGGAATACAGTAGAATTATCCTATGAGTGCTAAATGTTCATTTTCTTGCTTCTCTTTACGTTCCAATTTGGAATTCCAGGAGAACTCACGGACAAGATCAGTATTTACAACAGATGTGTATGACTCTGGAGGCAGGACTTCAACTGTGCCATGGCAATGACATTCTCCAGAAAAATCATAGCTCATATACAGTATTTTCTAGATTGGCTTAAAGGAGGGAAAAATATTCGTGAAACGCATGTTAACTTTGACATTACAACCACTTTAGTACATACAATGTTCTGTAAAGCAACACAAGACGATCAAGAGAAGATGCTCATATAAAGAGTACATTGAGCCCAGCGTGGTGGCTCATGTCTGTAATCCCAGCACTTTGGGAGGCCGAGGCAGGTGGATCATGAGGTTAGGAGTTAGACCAGCCTGACCGACATGGTGAAACCCCGTCTCTACTAAAAATACAAAAAATTAGCCAAGCATGTTGGTGCGCACCTGTAATCCCAGCTACTCAGGAGGCTGAGGCAGGAGAATCGCTTCAAACCAGGAGGTGGAGGTTGCAGTGAGCTGAGATCACACCACTGCACTCCACCCTGGGCAACAGAGCGAGACTCCATCTCAAAAAAAAAAGAGTGCATTGGCTCATACAAACATGAAATTAATTTTTAATTTGCACTATTCATGGAATGTAGTTGGAACTGTTGCTTGCTATAAATATTAGCACAAACAAAAACTTAACTTTGGTTATTTTATTTTTTAAAAGATCAAATTTTTTTAATTTCAGAAAAATACAGTTTGTCTAAATTGAAAGAGGCTGCACGTGAAATGTAGAAAATTGTAACACTTCAATTAAAACTAAAATTAAAATAAGGAAACAAAACTGTTTGATTGTGAAGAAGATTTATGTAGAAATAATCTCCAAACTATTTCTATAGACACCATTTTTGGCCCTTATGGAGCAAGGCATAGTTTTCACTAAAGAGAGGTCTGCACATTTTGAGCAGGGCATAGCTATTTTCACTTTTTAAAATATAGTATCTAAGAAATGAAAAGTTGAAAGGAGAAAAGCTGAAGACAAACTGTATGGAACAAAAGACAAGGTGATGACTGTCTTACTTATGGTATAAGTAGTAATATTTATATGATGAAATTGAATAATTGGCAATAATGTCTTTAGTAACAATTTTAGTATACTATTATACAACAATTTCATTACAATGTTTCAACGTGCATAAAAAAGTCATGGATTCATTCCAAATCAAATGTTGCTTTAAAATTTTTATTGACAATTCTGTTTGCTGAACTTTCTGCAAAGCAAGGTATCTCCCGATTTCTCCAGATTGAAGCTAAGGGAAAACATAAAAAGTATAATGATTCAGGAAATGTTATCTCATTTGGCATTACTATCAATGAAACCAAATTATGAAAATCTTGATCATAAAAAATGTAATTAATGATTGGGCTAAAATGAAACCAAGAAAAATAAATGAATGAAATAAACAGCAAAATTTATTGAATTATGTGTTCATTGTATGTCACGTAAATATCATCAACCCATCAACAGAACACTCTGACATATAATTATGTATAAATTTGTCAAAATTTTACTGACTTTCCAATTTACAAAAGCTGTAGTTTTAAACATATTTTTCAATTTTGTCATTATAGAGATATATATTTGTCAAGGTAAAGGGATGGAACATATTTAAGTGTGTTAGCTTGATTGCTAACTTTTAGGTATCCATACATCATGGAAGCCTTGCCCCAGGCCTTGCAAATGTTAGGGGTAAGCTGGCCAGGCCCTGACAGAGTCTGAGAAACAATAGACCATGAGACGAGCAGCCACAGATGTCACGGGTGGATACCGTAGAATGACCAGGGATACGGGCACACTAAACATCCCTCAGCAGATGCCAGCCAGAATGCCCTAAGAACCAATATAAGGCTAGGCAACCCCTTCCTCCAAAACCAGGCAGTCATGGGCGCCTCTCCCCAGGTGCCATATTGGAAAGCAGCAGAGTGGAATCTAAAAGAATGGGAAAATATCATAAAATCCTAAATTAAACCTTTAAAAAAAAGTTAAATGATTGAATTAGACAAAGGGTTCAACTGGATTGTATTGTGTTACCTGTCAGCACCATCATCACCAAGTGCTGATAAGGAAGGTCAGGTTGATGCCCGAAAAATAAGGGAATTAAAATTTCTTTGTATATCCAAATGATAGTGAGAGTAAATAAACCCCACTGCAAGTGTAAATGAAGGCAGGTGGCAGAGGGCAGACAACCACCAAGGGACATTGCTGCTGAAGGCAGGCCCAGTGTGGCAGAAGGGCGGGACACAACCAGAGGCCCTGCCATTGACTTTCTGTCTTCAGACCTCATTAGACAACTTCCCTGTTGCAAGCACACAGAGACTTTTACCTTTGATCAGACATCTGTGTTGGCCTCTAACTGAATAGCCCTTGCACTTGATATAGAGGAATGATCTACTTTCACCCCATCTTAGGTTAGATTCTCTTCATTCCTGGGTCCATTCACAAGGAAACAAAACATTAGCCAAAGCAGCTAATTGATTGAGCTCCCAATGTGTGTTGTGTTCTTTCCCCTGCTAATAGAAATTAAAGCTGCTGAGGTAGAAATAATTTGAAGCCAGGCACAGTGGTTCATGCCTGTAATTCCAGCTCTTTGGGAGGCAGAGGTGGGAGGATCACTTGAGGCCAGGAGTTGGAGACCAATCCAGGCAATATAGTAAGACCCTATTTCTACAAAAAATTAAAAGTACAAAAACAGGGGAAAAAATGAGCCAGGTGCAGTGTTGCACACCTGCAGTCCTAGCTACTCCTACTCAGGAAGCTGAGGCGGGAGGATCACTTGAGCCCAGGAGTTCAAAGCTGGAATGAGCTATGATTGTGACAGCCTAAGTGACAGAGAAAAACCTGTCATAAAAGGAAAGAAAAAGGAAGGAAGGAAGGAAAGGAGGGAGGGAGAGAGGGAGGAAAATGAACAGAAGTCAGGGAAATACTGGGTAGAAGAAGGCTGTTCACCGGCAAAGGCCCCACCCTCAAGCCTGGAAACCCACAGCCCTACATGAGAACAGGCATTCCTGTTTTCATGCCCAAATGCTGCCTTTTGGCCTGCCATGCCCCCACCTCCCATCCTGTGCCCATATAAACCCTAAACCCCAGACTTCTTGAGGAAAAGAGCAACAGAGTGGTGTGACAGAGAAGGAGAAAAGAGAGGAAACATCTGAACATCCAGAGGAGTTCGGCTAGGGGTGGTCAGAGAAGAGATGGGCTGTGGGATGGCCGAACTCCAGGAGAAGATTATCTTCCCACTCCATCCCCTCTCCAGCTCCCCATCCTGCTGAGAGCCACCTCCACCACTCAATAAAATCCCTACATTCACCATCCTTCAAGTCCTTGTGACCTGATTCTTCCTGGACATTGGACTAGAATTTGGGACGCACTAGGTGCAGGAATCCAAAAAGGCTGTCACACCGACTCTTCACTGAGCTGTTTAACACTCAAGCAATCCCCAGACAGCAGGGCTAAAACAGCATTGTAATACTCCTAAACACTGCCATGGGACTGCAGCCCAAAAGCACTCGCCCTGGCTCCTGCACTTGCTCACCTGCATGCTTCCCCTCCCATAAGGGTTTTGAGCACATGGTGGCCCAATAAACGAGCCAAACCCCTATTGCACATTCTGTGAGGGGGGTCAGGGAACTCTTCTGTTTCAGAAGGAAGGAAGGAAGGAAAACAGAAAGGAAGGGAAGAGAAGGGAAAGGAAGGGAAGGGAAGAGAAGGGGGAGGAAGGAAGAGAGAGGGATGGCGGAAGGGAGAGGGAGGGAGGAAGGAAGAGGAGGGAGAGGAAGGAAGGAAGGAAGGAAGGAAGGAAGGAAGGAAGGAAGGAAGGAAG